>NC_053027.1:521863431-522107186 GCF_003073215.2 Triticum urartu | reverse complement strand
CATCGTTATTAGAGATTTTTCATCTTTGACAAGAGGCTTCCCGTAATGATATTGGTGTTCTTCCACCTCCAAGAAATCATAATATACATTGTCGAGCAGGTAATCTTCAAGATTGCTATAACCGGGCACCATCCCCGGATCATTAGCGACGATATCGCTAGACACTTTGAGCGGGGGGCACGATTGGTCCGCTTGTTCGCCGAGCTGGGCAATTTTTTTCCCATCTCGTCGTTCTGCTAACCTTCGATCACTGGTAGTATTTCCCGACCGCTCCGCTTTGATATATACCTTTGCAGTAATGCGCTCATGGTTGTTTTTCAGCGGAGACTTTGGTGGTTTCCTCGGGGCATCGATAGTGCGCTTTGCTTTCACCCGGTCTACCTTCTCCTTCGGAGGGGGATGTCTCTTTGCTTTCACCCCTTCAAAGAAGTCCTTCGCTTCTTTTTCCACGATCTTCATGTTTTCTTCCACGGTCCTCTCGTATGGTAACTTCTCTAGAGGCTTGAGAGGTGGACCGAATCTATATTGCCTCCCGCCTCTACCTGTAGTGCTAGACGCCGAAGCAGACGGAGCGGCTGCGGCTGTCTTCTTTCGTGCTTGCTTACGAGGTGGAGGAGAAGGACTACGATGCGCCGGAGTAGCCGGGGCGGCGGCGGGTCTCTTCCGCCCTTGCTGGCGAGGCGGAGAAGGAGGAGGATGGTGGCTGCTCGGGCGCGCCGGCGCAAGCGGAGAAGAAGGCGGAGTGCCGCCACGCGCCGGAGAAGGAGGCTGGTGGCTACTCGGGCGCGCCGGCGCAGGTGGAGAAGGAGGCGGAGTGCCGCCACACGCCGGAGAAGGAGGCTAAGTGCCCTGATCACTCTTCGGAGGAGGAGGAGGCGGTGGAGGAGGCGTAGTGCCCTGACTCGCCGGAGGAGGCGGAGGCGTCCAGTTCAAAAGGTTGATGAGCTCCTTCCGCCATAGGCATGGAGTCTTCAGACAAGAACCCAGCCGAGTCTCCCCATCACCCCGTAGGGTGGTCAAGCTGGAGGTCCTCAAATCCTTCTATGATTTCATCCACCATCACCCTAGCATATCCTTCTGGAATCGGCCGGCAGTGAAAAGTTGCGCCAGGTTCAGGAGGTGCAACAGAGCCAACAGCCGCCTTGACTTTGAATTCCATCCACTGCGTCATAAGGTGGCAATTCTAAGACTCTGTGATAGCATCCACGGGGTAGCTAGCAGGAGCCGTGAAGACAGGCTCTTGAAGAAGCTCCGTGGAAGCCACGCTGCTTCTCCGCTGAGATGGCGGGGTAGCTTCGGCAGGTCGCGCGCTGCGGGCCTCGTCTCGTTCCTCTAGCGCTTGTGCCCTTGCGTGCATCGCCTGTAGTTGGGTCAACTCCTTTTTCTTCTTCCTCTCATGGCGTTTGTAACCGCCTGCGTCGGGAAATCCAGCCTTCCACGAAAGGGAGCCTGGCGTGCCTCGTGTCCGTCCGGGGTGCTCAGGATTCCCGAGGGCCTCTATGAGCTCGTCGCTCTCTCTGTACGGAACGAACATCCCTTGCTGCGCCTTTTCGATATACTCCTGAAGCTTCTCGATGGGTGTGTTCAGCTGCTCGTTGGTCCAAACGCACTTCCCTGTTACAGGGTCCAATTTCCCCCCAACCCCGAAGAACCAAGTCCTGCAACAGTCTGGCCAGCATCGTGTCTCTGGTTCGATCCCTTTAGCAATGAGGTCATTCTCAGCCTTGTCCCACAATGGCCGGGCTTTCAGGTAGCCACCTAACCCCGTGCGAAGGTGATGCTTCTTCTTTGGAGCATTTTTCTTGTTTGTCGCTGACATCTTCGCTGCTCTCTCAGATTTCTTTTTGGTGACAAATGCGGGCCACTGATCTTTGATCTTCTCAAATCGGCCGATGAATTCTGGAGTCTTGTCTTGGTCGACAAACGATGATTTCAGCTCATTCTTCCACCTCCTGAATAGCTCAGCCATCTTCTTAAGAGCATAAGCCTTGATCATTGGCTTTTTAACTGGATTCTCCGGATCCTCCTCTGATGGGAAGGTAAAATTTTCCTGCAGCGCGGTCCAAAGATCAGCTTTCTGCCTATAGCTGTCATAAGACACCTGAGAGTCTTTGTCCTTAGGCTTCAACCATTGCTCGATGCTGATCGGGATCATGTCCCTAACTAGAACCCCGCACTGAGTATTAAATTTTTGCTTGGTCCGGAGGGGTTCAATCAGTTGGCCAGTGCGATCAATTTCGATGATCGTGTACCTTTCATCCGAGCGCAACTTTCTCTTTGGGCCTCGTCTCGTTACCGAAGTGTTGCTTGAACCGGAGGGCTAGAAAAGAAGAAAAAGAAGAGAGTTAATATGTGTACATACCAAAAACAATTAATGCATCAATTAGCTATAGTCAGCACATGCTTAATTAATTAATATATATACCTGGACGGACTCTGTTCGGTCACCGGAGACGTCATCACGGTGTCCTTCCCCCTCCATTCGGTCACCGGAGCCGTCATCACGGTGTCCTTCCTCCTCCATTGTTTGATCATCGTCGTCGTAGCCTGCTTCTTCATCCTGTCTTTCCAGACCATCGATGCATGTGTCGTTGAGAAACGACAAGACGGCATCACTTCTGTGTGCGATTATCTCCCCCAACACCGCTTCTTGTGCTTCGTCTCGGGGGTGCGGATCCATAGTTTCTGCAAATATTTACAACATGGCAATTATTATTCAAACATGACAGATGGAAATATTAGTGGCAAACGTTGAACTAGCTAGCTAAGCACAATAAGGAATCATATTAGTGGCCTGACCTCAACGCTTCTCTAGGGTTTGGGGTGGCCTCGATGACAATGCTCTTTTAACTTGGTAAATTTGGGTGGCCTCAAGAGAGTTTGTCGATCGGATAGGGGCGCGGCGGGAGGGGGTAGGAGACCGACATCGTTTCTTTCTAGGGTTTGGGTGTCCTCGAGAGTTTTGGTCGAGCGAGAGGGCCGGGGGGTGCTCCCATGGTATAAGTTATCATGGTCGAGATGTGGTATATATATCGACCGCCCCTCATGTCGAAGTTATGCGGGAGGAGGTTATATCGACAATGACGACATACATACATGGGAAAATAATGTTATCGGGGAGGGGGTATATCGACCCCCCCTCGTGTTGAAATTATCGGGACATAAATTATACATACATGGAAAAAATAAGAAAAGGAAGAAGAGGAAAAATAAGAAGAAGAAAAAAGAGGAGAAAAAGAAAGGAATAGAGGAGAAGAAGTTCTTCTTCTCCTCTATTCCTTTCTTCTTCTCCTCTTTTTTTCTCCTTTTTTCCTCTTCTTATTTATTTCTCCTCTTCTTCTCTTTTTTCTTTTCCTTCTTCCTAAACTAAACATATATAAACTAAAATAATCCTAACTTTTGCATACGAAGATATATATAAACTAAAAATTCTATGAACAAAATAAAAATTCTATGAACAAAATTACAACAGAAAAAATCATAATTTTTTTATAAAAAAATGACATATTCTTTGCATATGAACATAAAAACATTTGCATATTCTACAATAATATCACCCAAAAAATCTATGAACAAAAAATATCCCAACTTTTGCATATATATGAACATACATACATCATCATCATCTACTACTACTACTACAACATGAACAAAAAAAATATATATGTGAACAGGGGGCCTGCTTCGTCGTCGGCGTCTGGGCGGGCGGCGGCGTTGGGGCGGGTGCGCGGCGGCGTTGGGGCGCGGTGGAGAAGGGGGAGGGGATGGGAACGGTGCGGTGAGGCGCTCACAGTGCACGCGAGCGACGACGAGGTCGGGGCAGGGCGCGGCGTGCGCGACGGCGAGGTCGAGGCAGGGCTCGGCGACGGCGAGGTCAGGGCAGAGCGCGTCGACGTCGGGGCAGGGCGACGGCGACGACGGAGACGGCGGATGGGGGCGCGCGGCAGCCTGGCGGCGTCGATGTCGTCGCCATCGTCGGGGCGGAACTGCGAGATGAGAAGTGAAAATTTTCACAAGTTCTGCTTATATACTCAGAGCATTGGTTCCGGTTCATAGCACAAACCGTGACCAATGCACCCTTTAGTCCAGGTTGGTGTCACCAACCGGGACAAAAGGCATCTTTTCAGCAGCCCAAAGGGCGGGAAGCGGTGGCCTTTGGTCCCGGTTGGTGGCACCAACCGGAACTAAAGGGGGTGCATTGGTTCCGGTTGGTGCCACGAATCAGAACCAATGCATCCTTTAGTCCCGGTTTGTGCCACGAACCGGGACCAAAGGCCTTGCACAGCCGGGTGGTGGTGGGAGTTTAGTCCCACCTCGTAACTCGAGAGGGGCGCGCAGTGGTTTATAAGCCCCACTGCCACAACACTCGAGTTCCTCTCCATTGCATGCTTACGGGCCTAATTATGACTGTTGTGCCTGATGGGCCTACTAGGCCTTCTGCGGGCCTGAATCATAGCCCATTGATGAGTTTATAGTCGTATTCACGCCATGGTGGCCTAGTAGGTGGCAAATTTTTTATTTTTTCGTTTTTGCTTTATTTTTTCGATTTGTTTCTACTTACAATAAAATACTTATTTATTTTATTTTATTTCTAATTACTTATTTATTTTATTTTATGATAATTATTTTTGCTATTAAAGTTTCTAACAAAAAAAGTTCTTTATGAAAATTCTTTTTGCTTTTAATGATTTTGAACGGAAAATACTTTGATAATTTTAGTTGCATCAATTTTATATAATTTTAGTTTCATAAATTTTAGAGGTTGCTTATAATGTTTTGAACAGAAAATACTTTGATATTTTTAGTTTCATAAATTTTATTTTACTTTATTTTATTTCTACTTATATATTTTATTAAAGTTTATATTATTTTGTTTCAAATTATTTATTATTTTATTTTATGATAATTCTTTTTACTGAAAGACCCTGAAATTCGTTATTTTTCATGCATTTGCTGATTATTTTGAGCTATAAGACCCTGAAATTGAAAAGCACTACAAATGAACTCTGAAAAGGTTGAAAGTTGGCATGGTATCATTATTTCACCCACATAGCATTGATACGTCTCCAACGTATCTATAATTTTTGATTGCTCCATGCTATATTATCTACTGTTTTGGCCATTATTGGGTTTTATTATCCACTTTTATATTATTTTTGGGACTAATCTATAACCGGAGGCCCAGCCCAGAATTGATGTTTTTTGCCTGTTTTAGGGTTTGGAAGAAAAGGAATATCAAACGGAGTCCAAACGGAATGAAACCTTCGGAAACGTGATTTTCTCAACGAACAAGACTCGGGAGACTTGGACCCTATGTCAAGAAAGAAAAGAGGAGGCCACGAGGTAGGGGGCGTGCCTACCCCCCCTAGGCGCGCCCTCCACCCTCGTGGGCCCCCTGTTGCTCCACCGACGTACTCCTTCCTCCTATATATACCTACTTACCCCCAAACGATCAGATACGGAGCCAAAAACCTAATTCCACTGCCGTAACTTTCTGTATCCACGAGATCCCATCTTGGGGCCTTTTCCGGAGCTCCGCCGGAGGGGCCATCGATCACGGAGGGCTTCTACAGCAACACCATAGCCCTCCGATGAAGTGTGAGTAGTTTACCTCAGACCTATGGGTCCATAGTTAGTAGCTAGATGGCTTCTTCTCTCTTTTTGGATCTCAATACAATGTTCTCCCCCTCTCTTGTGGAAAACTATTCGATGTAATCTTCTTTTTGCGGTGTGTTTGTTGAGACCGATGAATTGTGGGTTTGTGATCAAGTTTATCTATGAATAATATTTGAATCTTCTCTGAATTCTTTTATATATGATTGGTTATCTTTGCAAGTCTCTTCGAATTATCAGTTTGGTTTGGCCTACTAGATTGATCTTTCTTGCAATGGGAGAAGTGCTTAGCTTTGGGTTCAATCTTGCGGTGTCCTTTCCCAGTGACAGTAGGGGCAGCAAGGCACATATTGTATTGTTGCCATCGAGGATAACAAGATGGGGTTTTCTTCATATTGCATGAGTCTATCCCTCTACATCATGTCATCTTACTTAAGGCGTTACTCTGTTTTTAACTTAATACTCTAGATACATGCTAGATAGCGGTTGATGAGTGGAGTAATAGTAGTAGATGCAGGCAGGAGTCGGTCTACTTGTCTCGGACGTGATGCCTGTATACATGATCATACCTAGATATTCTCATAACTATGCTCAATTCTGTCAATTGCTCAACAGTAATTTGTTCACCCACCGTTGAATACTTATGCTCTTGAGAGAAGCCACTAGTGAAACCTATGGCCCGGGGTCTATCTTTATCATATTAATCTCCTACTACTTAGTTATTTCCTTTGCTATTTACTTTGCCTTTGTTTTACTTTGCATCTTTATCATAAAAATACCAAAAATATTATCTTATCATATCTATCAGATCTCACTCTCGTAAGTGGCCTTATAGGGATTGACAACCCTATTTGCGTTGGTTGCGAGGATTTATTTGTTTTGTGCAGGTACAAGGGACTCGCGCGTAGCCTCCTACTGGATTGATACCTTGGTTCTAAAAAACTGAGGAAATATTTACGCTACTTTGCTGCATCATCCCTTCCTCTTCGGGGAAAACCAACGCAGTGCTCAAGAGGTAGCAAGCATGTGCAAGAAAGTAGAGAGGCTTACGGCAAAAACTGGATGCACTTTGTGTACAAAATGCACAATCTCTTTCGAAGTATCAGGGTTTCATACAGAAACTCGTATGTTACAAAGGGATTTTCATTTTTTCTAACTTATTTGAACTTCATACTTTTTCTGTGTTCAAAATGCACCATTCAAAGCCACCTCATCAATTTTCAACCCTTTCTGACTTCATTTTGTTATTTTTCATGCATTTACTGATTATTTTGAGCTATAAGACCCTGAGATTGAAAAGCACTACAAATGAACTTTGAAAAGGTTGAAAGTTGGCATGGTATCATCATTTCACCCACATAGCATGTGCAAAAAAGTAGAGAGGCTTATGGCAAAAACTGGATGCACTTCGTGTACAAAACGGGCAATCTCTTTCGAAGTATCAGGGTTTCATACGGAAACTCGTCTGTTACAAAGGGATTTCATTTTTTTTGAACTTATTTGAACTCCATACTTTTTCTGTGTTCAAAATGCAGCATTCAAAGCCACATCATCAATTTTCAACCCTTTTGACTTCATTTGTTATTTTTCATGCATTTACTGATTATTTTGAGCTATAAGACCCTGAAATTGAAAAGCACTACAAATGATCTCTGAAAAGGTTGAAAGTTGACATGATATCATCATTTCACCCACATAGCATGTGTAAGAAATTAGAGAGGCTTACGGCAAAAACTGGATGCACTTCGTGTACAAAATGCACAATCTCTTTCGAAGTATCAGGGTTTCATACGGAAACTCGTCTGTTACAAAGGGATTTCATTTTTTTGAACTTATTTGAACTCCATACTTTTTCTGTGTTGAAAATGCACCATTCAAAGCCACATCATCAATTTTCAACCCTTTCTGACTTCATTTGTTATTTTTCATGCATTTACTGATTATGTTGAGCTATAAGACCCTGAAATTAAAAAGCACTACAAATGAACTCTGAAAAGGTTGAAAGTTGGCATGGTATCATCATTTCACTCACATAGCATGTGCAAGAAAGTAGAGACGCTTACGGCAAAAACTGGATGCACTTCGTGTATAAAATGCACCATTCAAAGCCACATCATCAATTTAGTACATATAGCTCTCATGGATGGATAAGTGACCAAATTAATAGAAGTTCATCGTCACATTAAAAACAAAGTACATACATAGTTCTCATTGAACAACATATAGCTTTCCAGAGCATCTAGTTAAACCATACATTGAAACTATGTGAAACCTTTCAATGCAACAATAAATGCGATCATAATCACAACCAAGGTAAAAATTGATCCAACAGCATAATGATACCAAGCCTCGGTATGAATGGCATATTTTCTAATCTTTCTCATCTTCAACCGCATTGCATCCATCTTGATCTTGTGATCATCGACGACATCCGCAACATGCAACTACAATATCATCTTCTCCTCCTCATTTTTTTATTTTTTCCTTCAAGTAATTGTTTTCTCCTTCAACTAAATTTAACCTCTCGAGAATAGGGTCGGTTGGAATTTCCGGTTCAACTACCTCCTACATAAATAAAATCTATGTCAACTTGATGGGCATAATTGTCATAAACAATAAATGAACCAAATAGTTATAAAAGATAATATATACCACATCCGAATCATAGCCAGGACGAGGGCCGACGGGGGCGGATACCAAAACCATCGGACTATATAATAACAAGCAATAATAAAACTAAGAAAATTAGACAAGTATCTATTTAAAGTAAGAATTTTTTTTCTTTCAGAAGAAGATAAGAGGCTCACCACAGTGGTGCAGGCGACGAGATCGGCGCGGGCGATCGATGGCGGTGAAGACGGGGACGGGACGTGACGGACCGCTAAACCTAGACAAATCTCGGGGAAAATGGAGCTTGGAGGTCGAGTTTCGAGAGGAGAAAGCTTAGCTAGCGTGGCTTGGGCATTTCATGAAACACCTCGTGTGCATAGGAGATGAGCTAGAGCACCCAAATACCCTCTCCTCGCCGGCTAGAAAAAACAAAGCACTGTGGAGTGCTCTGCTGCGGCGACAGGGTATATAGGCAACTCATTTGTCCCGATTCATGGCTGAAACCGGGACTAAAGCCCAGCCTTCTGTCTCGGTTCGAGCCAAAAACCGGGACCAATGTTTGTGGGCCAGGAGCGAGGCCTATTGGTCCCGGTTCGTGCCTGGAACCGGGACAAATGGGTCCATACGACCCGGGACCAATGTCCACAAGGCCCCGGCCGGCCACCTGGGCTCACGAACCGGGACAAATGCATCCATTGGTCCCGATTCGTGAAAGAACCGAGACTAATGGACTGGCCAGGCCCGAACGAAAGCCCTTTTTTCTACTAGTGACCTCCACGTCGCAGCCAGGGCGCGCACGCACCAGCTGCTGGACGGGCGCGACACCAACCGCTCCATCTCGCCCCCATGGGCGTGCATCGGGGCGGATCCAAGGCGGGCAGACCGCCAAGTTCGAGATCCCCTCGATGCGCCAAGCAGTAGCCCTACACTATGCGCCTCATCAGCAGGGGAAAGCGCCCCACCGCCGCCTTCCTTGGGGTCGGACTAGGCTTCCCCAACGGATGCCCTCTGGCCCGGGGGGGGGGGGGGGGGGGGGGGGGGGGGGGGGGGGGGGGAGGAACGGTGGCGGCGCTAGGGTTTCTACCCCGTGTCGGCAGAGCGAGGCGGCGTGGGGGTCGAGGTAGTATGACGTTTTCCTGAGCTCGTTCAAATGACAACATACTAAGGATATCACGATGGGCTTGAGAAGCAACAATCCCTACCCTACCCTCCTTTTTTTATAATATAGTAGAAACAAGCTACGTTTATACACGTAGCATGTCTGCTAGACAAAAAGGAAATAGTACATCCTACTCATCATGATGACACGATGCCAACGAGAAATAAACCATGTATGCATGAGACCTCAACGGGAACAGCTAGAAGCATGCCCACGAGGGTCACCAAATCAAACAAAAACTACCAGAACTTAACCCAGAGGGTCACTCCAACAGCTACGATCCAACAATTCGGCGATGAGCGAAGCTAGACGAGAGCCCGACAAATTAATTGCCCCCATGCATCAACATCTCTTGTGGCCGTGGAGCAGCAGTCGCGTACAGGAACACACTCGGAAAACAATTCCACCTGACACGCCAGTCCGCCGTCGTGGGCCAGGCGCGCCGGGACCAAAGGACGACGTACGTACGACCTGTGCACCACCCCGTCGGTCGGGCCCGGCGACAGCGTGCCCCCTCCTCACCGTAGCCATCCCTCCACCTTCCACTCTCACTGCTCCGCCGTACCTATCCGGCTATCCCGCCTTCCACTCTCACTGCTCCGCCGTACCTATCCGGCTATCGCTCACCGCAACTGAGGCCTGACGCGCACGCGACGATCGCCCGGTACGGCAGCGACCCCGACACCGTACCGATTATCGTAGGGCCGGCTGTCAGCGACGCACACGATCCATCCGACACGAAGGCCAGTCCCGAGGCCGGGTTCCGTAGCACAGGACGCCGTACGTACAGGCAGCGCACGGGTGCGCCACGCACCTGCGGCTTAATCTTCTAACTAATCTCCTCCCGGTCCCGGTCGAGCCAAGCAGAGGCAGTCCTATAAAAACCACCGCGAGTGCCGCGAAGCACACCGCACCACACCGCACACACGCACACCTCTCGCTCGGCTTAGGCTCTAGCAGCTATCAGCCAAGTAGCTTCCGCGGCAGCGACGGCGAGAGGGCGATGCAGTCGTGCCGCCGGCGAGGGAGCTGCCACCATCATGCAAGGGGACCAGGCGGAGAAGAGGGGGAAGGTGAAGAAGGGGTGGCTGGCCGTGCGGGTCGGCCAGGCCCAGGCGGATCAGGGGCAGCAGGGCGACGGGTTCCGGCGGTTCGTCATCCCCATCGCCTATCTCTACCACCCGCTGTTCCAGCGGCTGCTGGAGGCGGCCCGGGACACGTATGGCTACACCTCGGCCGGCCCGCTCTGGCTGCCCTGCTCCGTCGACGAGTTCCTCCGCCTCCGCGCGCTCGTCGACCGGGAGACGGCGCACTCGCACTCCTCCTCCTCGCACCGCGTGCACGTGCAGGCCGGCGGCCACCAGCAGCAGCACGGCTACTCCTTCGCCCCGTGCACCCGCGCCAAGGTCACCTCCTGATCGATTATCCAACATCGAGCCCCGGCGGCCCTTCGTGCGTGCGCGCGCATGGCTACTGTGGGCACCGGAGCTCGCGTGCGGGGAGGAGTCCATCTGTGCACCGGAGACGACGCACATCTACACTACACGTACATAGAGAGGCAGAGAGATACGGAGATGCTGGAGAGGCAGTAGGCGATTAGTCTAGGCCCCATTAGTCTATGGTCCATATTGCTTATGATTTCGGCCTTGTTGTTCTTCCGATTCTTGCACATGCATGTGTACTAGTAGATTAATTAACAGACCGATGTATAATTAACAGTTGAATTCGATCACAGTCGTTACAGCCCGGTTTACATATACTAACAACTTTTTTTTTGCGGGGGACATGTACTACAACTTGATCTGCTTCCCTATCGTTTTTCTTTTTGCAAACATCCAACTCAAATTGAACAAGTTGGAATTCGGCAGTGCTAATGCATTCGGCAGTGCTAATGCCAATCGCTAGTAGGCAGTAGCCCAAGTTCGAAAACGGCACGCAGCGAGCATACAGCAGCAACGCACCCAGCGAGAAGCTTCGTACCTGTTCTTCCAATCGCTATCGCTAGTAGCCAGCCCAAGTATATATATTCCTACATTAGGCCTACTGGCTAGCACTAAAGAAAACTGTCATTGGGCCTGACCCAAGTAGTAAAAGCTACCAAGAATCTTTGAGAGCGCATCACGCCCCTGACGAGCGCCGCCAGTTCGCCCGACCCCGAGATCGCCGCAGATGAGCTTGCTCGAGGAGTCGAGGAGGAGGCCCTGACTGCAAAGTGACATAGTCCGACGGCGTGCACGCGCTGTTCTGTACGTACCATCAACAGTTTATTTATGCTATTTGACAATATTGGTCTGGTGGTATAGATCTGGAACAGATAGAAATGAGGAGTGATGTTCTGGATGACTTGGCGTGTAGTTTTCAGATCGACCCGTGCAATGGGTTTTTTTTAGAAAGGAGGATGACCCCTGGCTTCTGCATCTAGACGATGCATACGGTCATTTTATTAATTATTCTTACAAAATTTTATAAAGTCATACAACAGTAAGACTAAAGCCGCCGTCTAAGCAACAAATTGTTACTACGCCTATCCAGTTGATGAAGGAGCGCAGATAGACTGAGCCTAATACCAAACAGACATCGCAGCCAAGCCTAACATCTAAGACTTGAGACCCCAACCTAGTCAGTTGCCGGGTCTAAGGCACACACTGGTCCGGCGTGCTCTCAGAGGCCGCTGCCGCCAACTGCCACCACTCCATCTTCAGAACTGTACTGATGCATCAACCTTGCTCGGTCTAGCCATCGTCGAAGCCACCACGGCGCCCGACGGCACCTCCTCCCTGGGCGCAAACAGCTGAGCACGTCGCGGTCGCCACTGATACACCTTAGCGCCATGCTGCCAAGTACCACCAACCGACACAGCTTGAAATCCTTGGAAGATCTGTCGTGCGTAGCACCTGTCGACCAGGCATGACAAAGCGTAGCACCTGTCGGTCGGGCATGACTTGACATCTTCACCGAAGCTCCATGCAAGACGAAGCCGCTCCACCTCCTCCCTCTGACTTCCAGCGCTGCTCCACAAACGATGCTCCCTTGAGAGAAACGACACCGCAGTGCCGCCATCGTCCGATCTGGAACACCAGATCCTAGGATTTTCCCCGGAGCAGCACGAGTGGGTCGACAGTAGTTACACGACGATGCTTTCATCAAGATAACGGCGTAGAACGTCGACATCGCCCGCCGTCGGCTCGGTTTTCATCGGCAACCATGTCTCCCCAACTCGCACCCGGGACTAGATGATGGATCTCGAGATCCGATCACCAAGTTTCTGGCCGGCCACCACCGACGAAGAAGATGACCACCACCACTGGCTACACCGGCAAGAACAGATCTGCCATGGGTGCCGCCAAGCAGTCCACCAGGCCCTCGACGCCGCCGCCGATCTAAAGCCAGATGACATGTCGCCGAAGACCGCATCACGCCGCCGCCCGATCCAGGCCAGCCGCCGCAGCAGCTGCCTGTGGCCCGAGGTAGGGCCGACCGCCGTCGCCGTCGAAGCCAACGTTGTCGCTTCTAGATCGGCCGCTCCGCCACGCATGTTGGGGCCCCGCCACCCTTTAGACGCAGGAGGGAGGAAGAGCCCCTGCCACCGCCGTCGGCCTCCGGGCGCAAGCCGACGGCGTCCTCCGGCGACGGCGGGAGGAGGGGAGGAAGATGGGCTAGGCCCCGGCGGCGGCTAGGGTTGGGGAGCCACTCGAGTCGCCCGTGCGGGGGGCGACGTAGGGGCCGAACCCGTGCAATGGGGTAGTTTACTCTTAGTTTGCAAATTTGCTAGAGTAGATAAGTATTACTCTGCAGTATTGCAATACCATTGATTTAACTTTTAAAGAGTGAAATAATATTTTCCATATCTTCAGATGGATTTGCTCATCCATCTTAATTTCTTTGATACTTCGATTTAGAATAATAACCTTCGCAATAGTCAGTCCAAGAACTATTACCTTCGTCTTGCTTTATAAGTCATCTTTGTATTTTGTGTCAAATTTTGACTAAACATTTAACTAACAAAATATTAACACATGTCACCAAAAATTATATCGTTGGATTAGTATTTGAACATAGTTTTCAATTATATTATTTTTTATAACTTTTGTTTTGGAAAAAAAAGACTTGCCTCCGGCCTCTGCATCTGGAAGATGCATGCGGCCATATTATTAAAAATATATATTTTATAACATATACTAATATTTTATTACGTAAATTTAAGGTCAAAATTTGACACAAAATATAAAAAAGACTAATAAACCAATCCGAGGTAGTACTCTTTTAGTCACTTGTCTCAACGATGTCTTGTGATAAATTCCTTCGTAGTTATAGTATAGCCTGACAATAAACAAACTTTGTATTTTCAAGGATGTCTTGCAAAACCTCTGCGACACGGATCCCAGACGTTATTGTTACATTTCAAATGTACACATTTTTTGGGGGACATATACACACACATATATAGATTATTATTGTTATGGCAATTATATAGCAAAGGGCCTCAAGTTTTAGTTTTGCCTGGGGCCCTCAAAATCTTAGGACCGGCCCTGGGAAGTTACGGCATCTCCAACACTGATCTCCAAAACGGACACCACATCCCTTTACGGATCGGAGAAAACTAGTTCGCCGACCCAGATGTAGGAGCGGACCTTCCAATTTTAGCCGCATATATTTCAAATCGGATTTCAATTAATCGAACGATTTTCATCAAACACGATGGAATTCATTAAAGTTCGGTTAGAAAATAGACAAATCATCCATATATAGTATGCAGATGTGTCTAGTACAATAATAGTTCAGCTCAACGAGATTAACCGGATGTTCAACAAGTTTTTATGAACCGATCATGTTGTCCCATACTTGCTGCACCTTGAGCTTCATACAACAATGCTCCGGTCCCACATACTTGTGGCACTGTCGCCTTGGTCACATTGGTGTCAAACGCATGAAGAAACTCCATGCAGATGGACTTTTGGAGTCTCTTAATTATGAATCATTTGACACGTGCGAACCATGCCTCATGGGAAAAATGACCAAGACTCCGTTCTCAGGAACAATGGAGCGAGCAACCAACTTATTGGAAATCATACATACTGATGTGTGCGGTCCAATGAGTGTTGAGGCTCGCGGTGGCTATCGTTATGTTCTCACCCTCACTGATGACTTGAGTAGATATGGGTATGTCTACTTGATGAAACACAAGTCTGAGACCTTTGAAAAGTTCAAGGAATTTCAGAGTGAGGTTGAGAATCAACGTGATAGGAAAATCAAGTTCTTGCGATCAGATCGTGGGGGACAATACTTGAGTCACAAATTTGGCACACACTTAAGGAAATGTGGAATAGTTTCACAACTCACGCCGCCCGGAACACCTCAGCGTAATGGTGTGTCCGAACGTCGTAATCGCACTCTATTGGATATGGTGCGATCTATGATGTCTCTTACCGATCTGCCGCTGTCATTTTGGGGCTATGCTTTAGAGACTGCCGCATTCACTTTAAATAGGGCTCCGTCGAAATCCGTTGAGATGACACCGTATGAATTATGGTTTGGGAAGAAACCTAAGCTGTCGTTTCTAAAAGTTTGGGGATGCGATGCTTATGTCAAGAAACTTCAACCTGAAAATCTCGAACCCAAATCGGAAAAATGCGTCTTCATAGGATACCCTAAATAAACTATTGGGTATACCTTCTACCTCAGATCCGAAGGCAAGATCTTTGTTGCCAAGAATGGATCCTTTCTAGAGAAAGAGTTTCTCTCGAAAGAAGTAAGTGGGAGGAAAGTAGAACTTGATGAAGTATTGCCTCTTGAACCAGAGAGTGGCGCAGCTCAGGAAAATGTTCATGAGGTGCCTGCACCGACTAGAGAGGAAGTTAATGATGATGATCATGAAACTTCAGATCAAGTTGCTACTGAACTTCGTAGGTCCACAAGGACACGTTCTGCACCAGAGTGGTACGGCAAAACTATCCTGGAAATCATGTTGTTAGACAATGGTGAACCTTCAAACTATGAAGAAGCGATGGCGGGCCCAGATTCCGACAAATGGCTGGAAGCCATGAAATCCGAGATAGGATCCATGTATGAAAACGAAGTATGGACTTTGACTGACTTGCCCGATGACCAGCGAGCCATAGAAAATAAATGGATCTTTAAGAAGACAGACGCGGATGGTAATGTGACCATCTATAAAGCTCGGCTTGTCGCTAAGGGTTATCGACAAGTTCAAGGGGTTGACTATGATGAGACCTTCTCACCCATAGCGAAGCTGAAGTCCGTCCGAATCATGTTAGCAATCGCCGCATTCTATGATTATGAGATATGGCAAATGACGTCAAAACGACATTCCTTAATGGTTTCCTTAAGGAAGAATTGTATATGATGCAGCCGAAAGGTTTTGTCGATCCTAAGAATGCCGACAAGGTGTGCAAGCTCCAACGCTCGATCTATGGGCTGGTGCAAGCATCTCGGAGTTGGAAAATTCGTTTTGATGAGATGATCAAATCATTTGGGTTTACGCAGACTTATGGAGAAGTCTGCGTTTACAAGAAAGTGAGTGAGAGCTCTGTAGCATTTCTCATATTGTATGTGGATGACATACTATTGATGGGAAATGATATAGAATTCTTGGAAAGCATAAAGGCCTACTTGAACAAGTGTTTTTCAATGAAGGATCTTGGAGAAGCTGCTTACATATTAGGCATCAAGATCTATAGAGATAGATCGAGACGACTCATTGGTCTTTCACAGAGCATGTACCTTGACAAGATATTGAAGAAGTTCAATATGGATCAGTCAAAGAAGGGGTTCTTGCCTGTGTTGCAAGGTACGAGATTGAGCACGTCTCAATGCCCGACCACGGCAGAAAATAGAGAAAAGATGAGTGTCATCCCCTATGCCTCGGCCATAGGGTCTATTATGTATGTCATGTTGTGTACCAGACATGATGTAAACCTTGCCGTAAGTTTGGTAGGAAGGTACCAAAGTAATCCCGGCATGGAACGCTGGACAGCGGTCAAGAATATCCTGAAGTACCTGAAAGGACTAAGGATATGTTTCTCGTTTATGGAGGTGACGAAGAGCTCGTCGTAAAGGGTTGCGTCGATGCTAGCTTCGACACAGATCTGGATGACTCCAAGTCACAAACCAGATACGTGTATATTTTGAATGGTGGGGCGGTCAGCTGGTGCAGTTGCAAGCAAAGCGTCGTGGCGGGATCTACATGTGAAGCGGAGTACATGGCAGCCTCGGAGGCAGCACAAGAAGCAATCTCAGTAAAGGAGTTCATTACCGACCTAGGAGTTATTCCAAATGTGTCGGGCCCGATGACTCTCTTCTGTGACAACACCGGAGCTATTGCCCTTGCCAAGGAGCCCAAGTTTCATAGGAAGATCAGGCATATCAGGCGTCGCTTCAACTCCATTCGTGAAAATGTTCAAAATGGAGACATAGATATTTGTAAAGTGCATACGGACCTGAATGTTGTAGATCCGTTGACTAAACCTCTCCCTCGAGCAAAACATGATCAACACCAGAACTCTATGGGTGTTCGATTCATCACAATGTAACTAGATTATTGACTCTAGTGCAAGTGGGAGACTGTTGGAAATATGCCCTAGAGGCAATAATAAAATGGTTATTATTATATTTCCTTGTTCATGATAATTGTCTATTGTTCATGCTATAATTGTGTTATCCAGAAATTGTAATACATGTGTGAATATATAGACCACAACATGTCCCTAGTAAGCCTCTAGTTGACTAGCTCGTTGATCAATAGATGGTTATGGTTTCCTGACCATGGACATTGGATGTCATTGATAACAGGATCACATCATTAGGAGAATGATGTGATGGACAAGACCCAATCCTAAGCATAGCACAAGATCGTGTAGTTCGTCTGCTAGAGCTTTTCTAAGTGTCAAGTATCATTTCCTTAGACCATGAGATTGTGCAACTCCTGGATACCGTAGGAGTGCTTTGGGTGTACCAAATGTCACAACGTAACTGGGTGGCTATAAAGGTGCACTATAGGTATCTCCGAAAGTGTCTGTTGGGTTGGCATGAATCGAGACTGGGATTTGTCACTCTGTATGACGGAGAGGTATCTCTGGGCCCACTCGGTAATGCATCATCATAATGAGCTCAGTGTGACTAAGTAGTTGGTCACGGGATCATGCATTATGTCACGAGTAAAGTGACTTGCCGGTAACGAGATTGAATGAGGTATTGGGATACCGACGATCGAATCTCGGGCAAGTAACGTACCGATTGACAAAGGGAATTGAATACGGAATTGATTGAATCCTCGACATCGTGGTTCATCCGATGAGATCATCGTGGAATATGTGGGAGCCAACATGGATATCTAGATCCCGTTGTTGGTTATTGGCCGGAGAGTTGTCTCGGTCATGTCTGCATGGTTCCCGAACCCGTAGGGTCTACACACTTAAGGTTCGGTGACGCTAGGGTTATAGAGATATTAGTATGCGGTAACCCGAAAGTTGTTCGGAGTCCCGGATGAGATCCCGGACATCACGAGGAGTTCCGGAATGGTCCGGAGGTAAAGATTTATATATAGGAAGACCAGTTTCGGCCACCGGGAAAGTTTCGGGGTCACCGGTATTGTACCGGGACCACCGGGTGGGGACACCTATCCCGGTGGGCCCCATGGGCTGAAGTGGGAAGGGAACCAGCCCCTGGTGGGCTGGTGCGCCCCCCTTGGGCCTCCCCCCGCGCCTAGGGTTAGAAACCCTAGGGGTGGAGGGCGCCTCCACTTGGCTTGGGGGCCAAGCCACCCCCTTGGCCGCCGCCCCCCATCTAGATGGGATCTAGAGGGGACGGCGCCCCCCTGGCCCCTATATATAGTGGAGGGGAGGGAGGGCAGCCGCACCCAAGTCCCTGGCGCCGCCCTCTCCCTCCATGACACCTCTCCCTCTCGTTGGTGCTTGGAGAAGCCCTGCCGAGACCCCGCTGCTTCCACCACCACGCCGTCGTGCTGCTGGATCTCCATCAACCTCTCCTCTCCCCTTGCTGGATCAAGAAGGAGGAGACGTCTCTCCCAACCGTACGTGTGTTGAACGCGGAGGTGTCGTCCGTTCGGCGCTCGGTCATCGGTGATTTGGATCACGACGAGTATGACTCCATCAACCCCGTTCTCTTGAACGCTTCCGCTCGCGATCTACAAGGGTATGTAGATGCACTCCTCTTCCCCTCGTTGCTAGATGACTCCATAGATTGATCTTGGTGATGCGTAGAAATTTTTTAAATTTCTGCTACGTTCCCCAACAACACTACACTAGTCTACGGTCGGCCACGACGGATCCCTTTGTCTTCCCCATGTCCGGCAGACCGCTCACTGGACTACCGAGAGCCCCTGAGGTATAGTCTTACCTAGTATCTTTCGTATTTCCGGCTGCGTCACTCATCGGAGTGGCAAAGAGGGTGATTCAGCCAAAGGGGAAGGGGCGCCTCCGCTTTAGTGGAGCCCAGGCGGGGGTTGACGATGGTCTATGCTGAAGAACCGAGCAAGTCACCAGGTGTGCAAGCCGGCAACGCGCTGGCGGTGGCCTTCGTGGGATCCAAGCTCTACTTTCCCTCAATGTTGGCGGCGGACGCGGACGTGCTGGCCACCGACTCATTGACCACCGTGCAGCCGACTTCTTTCTCTGCCCACAGACTCGTCGATCACCGCCAGGCTAGCCACCTAGTCCAAGGGAGGAGGGCGTCTCTTCGCCGACCAGCTTCTTCAATGACGCCCGCAAGTTGTTCGGCAGTTTGCCCCAAGGTACAAATGGACTCCGCCGACGAGTTCTTTTTCCACAATTTTCTCAGCGACTTCGATGATTCCTTATTCGAGGATGAGGATATGGCGGCTGCTGTGTTGGTCCATGACCACCTTAATAGGTAGCGACCGTTGTTTCGGGGCTCGATCCTGGGCACACTCCAGCGATGAATTGCAATCGAGAGAGCAACCATTTCCTTCTTTGGAAGGACTACTTTGACACAACCAACCCACTGTTCAAATGTCGCCAATTCCGGCGGCGTTTCCGTATGGCTAGACATGTTTCCAACCGTAATCGAGAAGGGGTGATTGGATACGATAAGTATTTCGAGTGCAAGGAGGGTGCCCTTGGAAAGATTGGCTTCTCATCTTACCGAAGATGCACTGCAGCTATCCGGATGATTGCATACAGAGTGTCCGATGATTTGTTTGAGTATATATGGGTTCATGTTGGTAACCGGTAGATGTATTTTTTTTAAATGTATTTGAGACAATTTAATTTTTATTCAGCTTGTAAACTATGATATATTTGTTTGGGTTGTGGAACTATGCTATTTTTGTTTGCTTGTGAAACTATGCAAAAATTTATGTATATTTGTTAAAAAACGATGTCAAGCCGGTCACACAGGCAAATATGGACCGGCGGTTTGGCTGTCACGAACGGCCAACCCAAACAGACTAAAAACGATCAAGCCCACGGTCTGTCTGAGCGGCGCGTTGGAGTTGCTCTTAGGATGCAACATTTGCGGATTTGGTTGCTTGCCGGCCGGCGAGCCACCGCCATTCTCTCCGCTACCGAGCCGTTACATGGTTACCTCTTCCTTTTCAAAATGAAGAAAAACCGGAGCTCTCGGCAACCTCGCGCAAAGCCGTCGTCTATCACCGACCCATGGGACCAGAGGACCGCCGAGCCCCACCGGCCATGGAGCCAAACGGCAAAGCAACCGAGTGGCGGTCTCTCTGCCACCTTTCCCTCCTCCCATGGTTTTGGCACAGATTCCCAGCGCTGCCAAAAGCAAACAAGCTCCCCTGATCCTCCCGCCATTGCTCACGAGCACCGACGCGCCAGCCCCGCCGCTCCCACTGACAAGCAGCCCACGCCTCCATCGATTTGCTCTGCTTTCCTCGGCTGCGCAGCTTACACATGCATGCTGCCACTACTACGCTTCTCTCTCGCAGAGTCACGAGCCGCACAGTTCACCTCAGTCGTCAGTGAGCTCCACGGCCCGAGGAAGGAAGCAAGCGGCATCTCTCGGGAACGAACGACGATGGGGCTGTCTGCCATCTTCGCCGCGGCCGTGATGGTCGCGATCGTCGTGGTGGCGTCGGAGGCGAAGACGACGATCGAGCCGTGCTCGGGGTCGGACTCCTGCCCGGCGCTGCTGGGCTACACGCTCTACGCCGACATGAAGGTCTCCGAGGTGGCCGCGCTCTTCGCCACCGACCCGGCCGCGCTCCTCGCCGCCAACGCGCTCGACTTCGCCGCCCCGGGCGCCGCGCACCGCATCCTGCCCATGGGCCTCTTCCTCCGCGTGCCCACGCGCTGCGCCTGCGCCGACGGCGTCCGCAAGTCCGTCGCCGTCCGCTACGCCGCGCGCCCCGCCGACACGCTCGCCACCGTCGCCGACGTCGTCTTCGCGGGGCTCGCCTCCGCCGACCAGATCCGCGGCGCCAACGGCCTCGCCGACGCCGACGCCGACGCGCCGCTCGATGCGGGCCAGCGGCTCGTCGTGCCGCTCCCCTGCGTCTGCTTCAACTCCACCGACAGCAACCTCCCCGCCGTGTACCTCTCCTACGTGGTGCAGGTCGGGGACACCGTGCCCGCCGTCGCGGCCGCCTACGAGACCACCGTCACGGACGTCATGAACGTCAACGCCATGGGCAGCCCCGTCGCCGCGCCGGGCGACATCCTCGCCATCCCATTGCCAGGTAAGTACTACGCGTGATCAAACTGCTGCTCTTTTCATGCACATGCCACACACATTTTACACGGATGATTTAGTTGATTCATTTACTAGGAGTGTCAGTGATCTCGGTTTACTAGATGAGATCGTCATGCTGCATTGCTTTGAAATGGAATGTAGTATGAAATGGCCTCAGTTTTCTAACTATGAGAGTCATGTGCCCACCGAAGTTCTGTTAATGATGGCACTGTTGGACACGTACAGTAGAGCAGAGTTTTTATTTATTTGGCACTTTCAGTTAACTATCACTGCTTGGGAAAGGCCGAAATGCATGCATTCAGGTCAGGAGTTAATACTTTTGTATACTATTACTACCTCCGTCTCAAATTACTTGTCTTTGTCTAGATACGGATGCACTCCCTCTGATCCACAAGTAATATGGATCAGAGCGAGTATCCAACACTAAAATGCGTAATTCGGGACGGAGGGAGTATGACATTGTGGTCCATTGCATAAGTTTTCTCAAATGTACATAGCAGGTGATTGATACGGACCTTCGAGCCGCGAATAAGATATTCACTAGCACATTGTTCAGTATATGATGAATTGCTGATCTATCCCCTTTCAATCATGTTTGAGGTTCAAAAGTGTGTATCCATGGGATAACATAAGCAACCTATTACACAGTGTACTCAATTCTTCAAGTTGCATCTCTGTTTTTGTATGCTCTGCTTTTACCGATTACTGATTCTGCGACTCCACAGCTGAACAGACCTTTGTTTGCTCTTTTCTGAACATCAGCATTTGCTTAATCTTTTTTCTGATGATGGTCATCCTTTATCTTTATGTCCAGCATGTGCATCATCATTTCCAAAGACTGCTTCAGACCATGGACTGCTGGTGGCAAATGGAACCTATGCACTTACCGCAGGCAACTGTGTGCAGTGCAGCTGTGGGCCGGGCAATCTAAAGTAAAATTCAGCTTACAACTTGTCAGTTCACAAAGCCATTACTGACGAAATATATTATGGATCATTGCTGTAACCCCTGTCTTTCCTTCTGTGCCAGTTTATATTGCACACCGGCTTCATTGTCAGGATCATGCCCGAGCACGCAGTGCAGTAACAGCAATGTGCTGCTCGGCAACGCGAGCACCCACGCCACAAATGCAGGCTGCAATGTCTCTTCATGCAGCTATGGAGGTTTTGTCAATGGGACTATTACAACACTGTAAGCAATGTGTTTCAGAACGCTTTTCAGTTTATTGCTGTTTTCTGCAATCAAGATTGGTGTATCTTACCTTTTAATTCGCAGGCTGGACACTGGTCTTCAACCGACATGCCCAGGTAACTCGTGTTGCTGTAATCCTCTGTCTTCAGATTCAGACCCAAGGCTGTGACAGCATTCCATTCCTCCATTGTAGACTCTGCACAAACTATGTGATAGACTACGCGCAAACTATAAGCATTAGAAAAAAAGGTTTCAATTCGAAAATGCTTGCATTTTAGAGGAAAAAGCCTGGCAATTTCCGTTCTGAACCCGAACGCTCCATGCAACTGACACTGCCCTTTCAAAGCATCCACTGCAGTGTGCAAACTGTATCCCCAGAATCTATCTGTAGATACGAAAGACTCCACAATTTGTGTGGCAATGTCCAAACTGTATCATTAGTACACACAAAAAGGAGCAAATGTTGCAACTAAATTCACACAACTTCTGTTGCACATTGCATCGCGGTTACATGCAGTTGCACTTCTGAAGTGACCAACATATCTTTTTTCTGGATGAATATAGTAAAGCTTTAACCATGAACAAAGTTTACACAGTTCTAAACAGCACACCTGAAAACTCACGAGATCTTCAAACTGAAACACCGGAAACAACACACTTTGTTCTATGTTCCATGCTCTTAAATTTTACTAGCTCATCCGATCATCACAGCCAGTTTTTATCTTCGCATATCTCCTTTTTCTGACAGTTCATACGGTGCAGGACCGCACCAAGTTCCTCTGCTCACAGACCCACCGACGACGGTGAACCGCGACTACTCGACCTCTCTTGCCCCGCTATCCGCGCCCGTGCCCGCAGAAGCGGGCGGCGTCATGGCGGAGCCCCCGCCGAAGTCGTCGGAGCACGGAGGGTCCTTCACGCTCCCCAAGGTTTCTCCGACGCATGGCCCCGCCGGAAGCGTCTCAAAGGCACCACCGCCTCCGATGAGCAAACCGCAGCGAATCCTATCCGGGTTCATCTTGTGCCTTCTTCTCCAGCACTTCCATGTGTGAATCGCACCACTTCAAGAAATTCTTTTGAGCTGTATTTTCTGTAACTGTAAACAACTGGTAGTAGTAGCAGCGGTAGTAGTAGTAACATCATTTTGCGAGGTAAGTGGACAGTATGATGATGGCCATGTTTTTCGTATGCAGCTCCTTGTTCTTTCGAGGGGCATCATCACGTTCACGTGTGACTTTATCTCATTGAGACGAGATCTCCCAGTTGTTGTTGTGTGTAAGCAGCATCTAGTAGGATATGTTTTGCGGACGACCACCGGATAATGATCATGTTTTTGGCAAGGATACGAGAGAGCTTTATTGTTTGAGTTTTGCTAAGTCTCAGTCAGACTGAAACTTCGTTATGTCTCAATCGATGCTACATTTCTTTGATTTTGCATGGAGATTCGTAAAAAGAAAATTCTTTTTAGTTTTTTTCTTTTTTTCTTATATATCAGTATGTCACTTGATTAAGACTTGGTTAAGTCTCAGTCGACCGAGACCTAGTCACACTCTTTGTTGTTTTGATTGATTAACCAGCACCTAAGAGGAGGTACATGCATGCACTCGGGCCATCAAGAGGCGCAGACACATGAAGATCACATTTGCTTCATCAGAAAAGATAAATTCTCAGTGTATGCACTGATTGCGCCAGTACAAAGCAGTTCTAGAGGAGTCATGCATGTGCTGTTTGCTTTCTTGATCTCTCTCTCTCTCTCTCTCTCTCTCTCTCTCTCTCTCTCTTTTGATTTTCTTATTCTCCTTCTCTTTGACGCTTTGACTTCATCTTTGGGACCAGCCAAATCCCCCACCCCCACTGTCTAGCGGATCGAGCTTCTGACGCTTTAACATGGAGCTTTCAGCTGAGCACATTTTCATCATGGAACCGTAGTACCAAAATGTACACTTGCTCGGTGTTTGGCCTGGAGACGGGCATCGGATTGCACAGAAAAAGCAATGGCATTTCACTTGTGCCGGCCGGCCTGATGATACGGCGGCGAGGTGGTCCTCCTAGCTACCGCTACGCTCCTACTATTCCCGGCGGATTCGTTCGTCGGTTGGGATGTGCAGCGTATCGTGCCGCTTTCCCCGGCTTGATGTGGCCATGCAAATGTGCAGATCACAACGTGACACACCGCCCACCATGGCTGTTGACTCTGGCCAGAACTAGTGAACGCCCCTTCAGAACCGATCGAATTGATCCTGTGACGAAATTTCCTGCTGAGATCGATCGATCGATGAACGGTCGACGCATGCATGCAATGCATGGTGGTTACAGATCGGAATATAAATCAGCGACACGCAAGGTATATCCAACGGTGCAGGGCGGGCTTTCTGCGGAGAGAATAATGCCGCTTACTGCTGTAGGATGTCTCGCCGCTTATGCTAAAGGGCGTGATAAGCACGCTCTGGGTTAGAAGATGGGGGTGATTTGGCTTATCGCCTCAAGATGCCGATGCCGCCTCCACACGAACGTACGTGGTCGCTATCCACATCTGGTAATGGCTGCCATCCATCCCTCACTCCACAAGCTGGTCAACAGTTGTCCACCCCTTTTTTCATCTTTGTATTTTTCTTGCGTAACCCTTTTTTCATCTTTGTATAATATTCCTAACGCTACAAACCTAGGTAAGCAGTACGTGCAATTTTGCTATGAACAAATTCAGACATGCCCACACGAGCTAGTGCCTAGCTAGTGGTGTATTGGTTATGCCAAGTGCGATCAACTCCCCGAGTGAGAAAACAACTCACGATCCCTGTCCCGTCGATGGCCTGTTACGTGCCCAACCCGACTGCACTACACTCCACTCCACTCCGCCACCGTGCTTGTGCGCTTGACCTGACCGGCACCGCACCGCACGTACGTGTCCTCGGGCGACTGGCATCTCCCAAAAGAAAAACCAGAGTTATATTTCCTTCACCCATGCATTTGATGTTACGTTATTGTTTTTCTTCCCAGTGGAGCGTCGCTATCTCCTTGGTCCTTGATACTTTGATAGGGATCGTCCAGTGGCCATTACCTATCTCTTATAGTAGTTTTTTCGAAAGTAATAAAACACCCTGGTTAAAGCGATGAGGCGAGCCGGGGTTAAAAGACTGGAGACAGCGGCGGGACGTTCAGTGAACCAGCTACGCACTCATCCTTTATAAATAAAAGAACAAACAACTCCGCACTCAGTTTGTTTACTTAATCCTGACAGTATTAATTAAGGAGCTCAACTACGAGCGTACGTACACAAACGTACGGACGGAAACGTCCTGCTTTCGTCCCCGCGCGTGCGTCTGCAACTGGGCTGGTCGCATGGCACATACGGCGTCTTGTAGTACCTAGAACAATGCGGCGATCACTTAAACAATACTTCCTTCGTTCGGAATTACTTATCTCAAAAATCGATGTACCTAAAATTAAAATACGTCTAGATATATCCATTTCTGCGACAGTTAATTTCAAACGAAGAGAGTAGTTACGTTGATTAAGAAACACTTAAAACAATTGTTACGGGCACCGGTGACTTTCAAAGAAAAATGATGAACCGGTCGGCTCCTGGTGCCTTGGGTCTCGGGCTACCAAATTAGTTTTTTTAGAGAAGGAGGATGACCCCGGCTTTTGTATCTGGAAGATGTATGCGGCTATTTTATTGATTATTCTCGAGGATGTTATAAAGTAGAACAACAACATACTCGAATCCGTCATCTTGACAACATCTGCCACTATTATTATCCAAATGATGAAGGGCTACCGAATTAGTTAACTCACACTTAATTACTTTTATTACTTGACAATCGGAAGTTTAATTATTTCTGAGCCCGATTGAGGCCTATCACGTCACTTTGTACTGCTTATTTTAGTACCAGATAAATTGCACTTAATTATGCTGTGTTTATAACATCGCCTGACATGTCAAGCAACATAATAATGGTGTTCTCCACGTACTCGTAGTATATAACTGCATAAACAGACCAGGTCCAGTACATAATTTGCTGGACCAGGTTCAATGCTCTTCAGAGATTGCTCGTTTAACATTTCGAAAATCATGCTTTCATTTACGTACGGAGGGGTGAACTGTGCAGATCCGTCCTTGACCAAATCAATCAATATAGATCAATCGGCGCCGCTAAGCAATAACAAGGCCGACTCGATCCGTACGTTCCAGGACTGCGCACGTCTCCCCTCAAATAAAAAAAGATATGGCCAGGACTCAGGGCATGTACAATGGTGCTATCTTAAAAATGCCACGTAGGATAAATAATGAGGTGGAGGAGGGAGAACTCGTAAGAAAAGGCTTGTCTTCTCTTATTTAAGATAAGACAAGAGATGATCCCTTAGCATAATTTGTCTCATCATATTTTAAGAAATTGCTAGTTATTGAAGATAAAGCTAAGATATAACCCATTGTAGACATACTCTTTTGTCATCTCTAAATTACATGTAAGACTTAAGATAAGACTGTCTTATCAACCATTGTACATGCCCCCACTCGACTAACGTCAACATGGTGCGTATTGGCCTGCCCCGATCGATTGATTTTCCTCTTCGTTCATGTGGGCGTACGACGCTTTTCTTTAGTAGGCTGATTTTCCTTTGCTTTGTCTTCCCAAAGCTTGTCTCGTGCCGGGCTGTCTTTTTTTCCGTATCTTTTTTTCTTAGTGTGTTGGGCTGTCTTGTCTCCTACTTGGTTGCTTACTTTTTTTGTATTTTTTCATGAATACGCACTGTGGCGTATCATTCCATTGATAGAAGAGAGAGAGAGAGAGAGAGTACATTGTTGGTAACCCTGATAGCCGTACACTAGGAGGCGGCATTAGGGCGACCGGTGAGCCAGAGAGAGGGGGTTGCTCAGCCCCAGGGTACAGAGATCAGGTTACTGGGATGATCCTATCTAATCCTCGGGCGCCGGCTCTAGCCCAGCGTCGAGCCTTGTCCTTGATCGTGGCAAGGAGTTCGCCATTGGAAGGTTGCATGCCATCAAAGACGTGAAGGAAATATGCCCTAGAGGCAATAATAAAGTTATTATTTATTTCCTTATATCATGATAAATGTTTATTATTCATGCTAGAATTGTATTAACCGGAAACATAATACTTGTGTGAATACATAGACAAACAAAGTGTCACTAGTATGCCTCTACTTGACTAGCTCATTAATCAAAGATGGTTATGTTTCCTAACCATGGACAAAGAGTTGTTATTTGATTAACGGGATCACATCATTAGTTGAATGATCTGATTGACATGACCCATTCCATTAGCTTAGCACCCGATCGTTTAGTATGTTGCTATTGCTTTCTTCATGACTTATACATGTTCCTATGACTATGAGATTATGCAACTCCCGTTTGCCGGAGGAACACTTTGTGTCCTACCAAACGTCACAACGTAACTGGGTGATTATAAAGGAGCTCTACAGGTGTCTCCAAAGGTACATGTTGGGTTGGCGTATTTCGAGATTAGGATTTGTCACTCCGATTGTCGGAGAGGTATCTCTGGGCCCTCTCGGTAATGCACATCACTTAAGCCTTGCAAGCATTGCAACTAATGAGTTAGTTGCGGGATGATGTATTACAGAACGAGTAAAGAGACTTGCCGGTAACGAGATTGAACTAGGTATTGGATACCGACGATCGAATCTCGGGCAAGTAACATACCGATGACAAAGGGAACAACGTATGTTGTTATGCGGTTTGACCGATAAAGATCTTCGTAGAATATGTAGGAGCCAATATGGGCATCCAGGTCCCGCTGTTGGTTATTGACCGGAGACGTGTCTCGGTCATGTCTACATTGTTCTCGAACCCGTAGGGTCCGCACGCTTAAGGTTACGATGACAGTTATATTATGAGTTTATGCATTTTGATGTACCGAAGGTTGTTCGGAGTCCCGGATGTGATCACGGACATGACGAGGAGTCTCGAATGGTCGAGATGTAAAGATTGATATATTGGAAGCCTATGTTTGGATATCGGAAGTGTTCCGGGTGAAATCGGGATTTTACCGGAGTACCGGGAGGTTACCGGAACCCCCCGGGAGCTATATGGGCCTTAGTGGGCTTTAGTGGAAAGGAGAAAGGAGCAGCCCAAGGTGGCTGTGCGCCTCCCCCCTTCCCCTAGTCCTATTAGGACTAGGAGAGGTGGCCGGCCCCCTCTCTCTCTTCCCCCCCTCAAGGAATCCTATTCCAACTAGGATTGGGGGGGGGGAGGAATCCTACTCCCAGAGGGAGTAGGGCTCTCCTGGCGCGCCACCTGTGGCCGGCCAGCCTCCCCCCTCTAGTCCTTTATATACAGAGGCAGGGCACCCCAAAGAACACACAAGTTGATCCACGTGATCTATTCCTTAGCCGTGTGCGGCGCCCCCAGCCACCATAGTCCTTGATATTACTGTAGCGGAGTTTAGGCGAAGCCCTGCTGCTGTAATACATCAAGATCGTCACCACGCCGTCGTGCTGACGGAACTCTTCCCCGACACTTTGCTGGATCGGAGTCCGGGGATCGTCATCGAGCTGAACGTGTGCTCGAACTCGGAGGTGCCGTAGTTTCGGTGCTTGATCGGTTGGATCGTGAAGACGTACGACTACTTACTCTACGTTGCGTCAACGCTTCCGCAGTCGGTCTGCGTGGGTACGTAGACAACACTCTCCCATCTCGTTGCTATGCATCACATGATCTTGCGTGAGCGTAGGAATTTTTTTGAAATTACTACGAAACCCAACAGTGCAGTGGCATCCGAGCCTAGGTTATTTATGTTGATGTTATATGCACGAGTAGAACACAAGTGAGTTGTGGGCGATATAAGTCATACTGCCTACTAGCATGTCATACTTTGGTTCGGCAGCATTGTTGGACGAGACGACCCGGACCAACATTACGCGTACGCTTACGCGAGACCGGTTCCCCCGACGTGCTTTGCACACAGGTGGCTTGCGGGCGACTGTCTCTCCAACTTTAGTTGAACCAAGTATGGCTACGCCCGGTCCTTGCGAAGGTTAAAACGGATTCTATTTGACAAACTATCGTTGTGGTTTTGATGCGTAGGTGAGATTGGTTCTTGCTTAAGCCCGTAGCAGCCACGTAAAACTTGCAACAACAAAGTAGAGGACGTCTAACTTGTTTTTGCAGGGCATGTTGTGATGTGATATGGTCAAGACATGATGCTGAATTTTATTGTATGAGATGATCATGTTTTGTAACCGAGTTATCGGCAACTGGCAGGAGCCTTATGGTTGTCGTTTTATTGTATGCAATGCAATCGCGATGTAATGCTTTACTTTATTACTAAACGGTAGTGATAGTCGTGGAAGCATAAGATTGGCGAGACGACAGCGATGCTACGATGGAGATCAAGGTGTCGCGCCGGTGACGATGGTGATCACGACGGTGCTTCGAAGATGGAGATCACAAGCACAAGATGATGATGGCCATATCATATCACTTATATTGATTGCATGTGATGTTTATCTTTTATGCATCTTATCTTGCTTTGATTGACGGTAGCATTATAAGATGATCTCTCACTAAATTATCAAGAAGTGTTCTCCCTGAGTATGCACCGTTGCCAAAGTTCGTCGTGCCCAGACACCACGTGATGATCGGGTGTGATAAGCTCTACGTCCATCTACAACGGGTGCAAGCCAGTTTTTGCACACGCAGAATACTCAGGTTAAACTTGACGAGCCTAGCATATACAGATATGGCCTCGGAACACGGAGACCGAAAGGTCGAGCGTTAATCATATAGTAGATATGATCAACATAGTGATGTTCACCAATGAAACTACTTCATCTCACGTGATGATCGGACATGGTTTAGTTGATTTGGATCACGTAATCACTTAGAGGATTAGAGGGATGTCTATCTAAGTGGGAGTTCTTAAGTATTATGATTAATTGAACTTAAATTTATCATGAACTTAGTCCTGGTAGTATTTTGCAAATTATGTTGTAGATCAATAGCTCGCGTTGTTGCTTCCCTGTGTTTATTTTGATATGTTCCTAGAGAAAATTGTGTTGAAAGATGTTAGTAGCAATGATGCGGATTGGATCCGTGATCTGAGGTTTATCCTCATTGCTGCACAGAAGAATTATGTCCTTGATGCAACGCTAGGTGACAGACCTATTGCAGGAGCAGATGCAGACGTTATGAACGTTTGGCTAGCTCAATATGATGACTACTTGATAGTTTAGTGCACCATGCTTAATGGCTTAGAATCGGGACTTCAAAGACGTTTTGAACGTCATGGAGCATATGAGATGTTCCAGGAGTTGAAGTTAATATTTCTAGAAAATACCCGAGTTGAGAGATATGAAGTCTCCAACAAGTTCTATAGCTAAAAGATGGAGGAGAATCGCTCAACTAGTGAGCATGTGCCCAGATTGTCTAAGTACTACAATCGTTTGAATCAAGTGGGAGTTAATCTTCCAGATAAGATAGTGATTGACAGAATTCTCTAGTCACCATCACCAAGTTAGTAGAACTTCGTGATGAACTATGATATGCAAGGGATAACTGAAACGATTCCCAAGCTCTTCGTAATGCGGAAATTGACGAAGGTAGAAATCAAGAAAACATCAAGTGTTGATGGTAGACAAGACCACTAGTTTCAAGAAAAGGGCAGAGGGAAGAAAGGGAACTTCAAGAAGAACAGCAAGCAAGTTGCTGCTCAAGTGAAGAAGCCCAAGTCTGGTCCTAAGCCTGAGACTAAGTGCTTCTACTGCAAAAGGACTGGTCACTGGAAGTGGAACTACCCCAAGTGATTGGCGGATAAGAAGGATGGCAAAGTGAACATAAGTATATTTGATATACATGTTATTGGTGTGTACTTTACTAGTGTTTATAGCAACCCCTCAGTATTTGATACTAGTTCAGTTGCTAAGATTAGTAACTCGAAACAGGAGTTGCAGAATAAACAGAGACTAGTTAAGGGTGAAGTGACGATGTGTGTTGGAAGTAGTTCCAAGATTGACATGATCATCATCGCACACTCCCCTATACTTTCGGGATTAGTATTGAACCTAAATAAGTGTTATTTGGTTTTTGCGTTGAGCATGAATATGATTTGATCATGTTTATTGCAATACGGTTATTCATTAAAGTCAGAGAATAATTGTTGTTCTGTTTACATGAATAAAACCTTATATGGTTACACACCCAATGAAAATAGTTCGTTGGATCTCGATCGTAGTGATACACATAATCATAATATTGAAACCAAAAGATGCAAAGTTAATAATGATAGTGCAACTTATTTGTAGCACTGCCGTTTAGGTCATATTGGTGTAAAGCGCATGAAGAAACTCCATGGTGATGGGATTTTGGAATCACTTGATTATGAATCACTTGATGCTTGCGAACCATGCCTCGTGGGCAAGATGACTAAGACTCCGTTCTCCGGAGCGAGCAACTGACTTATTGGAAATAATACATACTGATGTATGCGGTCCGATGAGTGTTAAGGCTCACGGCAAGTATCGTTATTTTCTGAACTTCACAGATGATTTGAGCAGATATGGGTATATCTACTTGATGAAACATAAGTCTGAAACATTTGAAAAGTTCAAAGAATTTCAGAGTGAAGTGGAAAATCATCGTGACAAGAAAATAAAGTTTCTACAATCTGATCGCGGAGACAAATATTTGAGTTACGAGTTTGGTCTTCAATTAAAACAATGTGGAATAGTTTCACAAACTCATGCCACATGGAACACCACAGCATAATGGTGTGTCCGAACGTCATAACCATACTTTATTGGATATAGTGCAATCTATGATGTCTCTTACCGATCTACCACTATCGCTTTGGGGTTATGCATTAGAGACAGCTGCATTCACGTTAAATAGGGCACCATCTAAATCCGTTGAGACGACACCATATGAACTATGGTTTGGCAAGAAACCTAAGCTGTCGTTTCTTAAAGTTTGGAGTTGCGATGCTTATGTGAAAAAGTTTCATCTCGATAAGCTCAAACTCAAATCGGAGAAATATGTCTTCATAGGATACCCAAAGGAGACAGTTGGGTACACCTTCTATCACAGATCCGAAGGCAAGACATTCGTTGCTAAGAATGGATCCTTTCTAGAGAAGGAGTTTCTCTCGAAAGAAGTGAGTGGGAGGAAAGTAGAACTTGATAAGGTAATTGTACCTTCTCCCTTATTAGAAAGTAGTTCATCACAGAAATCTATTCCTGTGACTACTACACCAATTAGTGAGGAAGCTAATGATGATGATCATGTAACTTCAGATCAAGTTACTACCGAATCTCGTAGGTAAACCAGAGTGAGATCCACACCAGAGTGGTACGGTAATCTTGTTCTGGAAGTTATGTTACTAGACCATGACGAACCTATGAACTATGAGGAAGCGATGATGAGCCCAGATTCCGCAAAATGGCTTGAGGCCATGAAATCTGAGATGGGATCCATGTATGAGAACAAAGTATGGACTTTGGTTGACTTGCCCGATGATCGGCAAGCCATAGAAAAGAAATGGATCTTCAAGAGGAAGACGGGCGCTGATAGTAGTGTTACTATCTACAAAGCTAGAATTGTCGCAAAATGTTTTCGACAAGTTCAAGGTGTTGACTACGATGAGAGTTTCTCACTCGTATCTATGCTTAAATCTGTCCGAATCATGTTAGCAATTGCCGCATTTTATGAAATCTGGCAAATGGATAACAAAAATGCAATCCTTAATGGATTTCTTAAAGAAGAGTTGTATATGATGCAACCAGAAGTTTTTGTCAATCCTAAAGGTGTTAACAAAATGTGCAAACTCCAGCGATCCATCTATGGACTGGTGTAAGCATCTCGGAGTTGGAATATACGCTTTGATAAGATGATCAAAGCATATAGTTTTATACAGACTTGCGGTGAAGCCTGTATTTACAAGAAAGTGAGTGGGAGCACTACAGCATTTCTGATAAGTATATGTGAATGACATATTGTTGATCGGAAATAATGTAGAATTATTCTGCAAAGCATAAAGGAGTGTTTGAAAGGAGTTTTTCAAAGAAAGACCTCGGTGAAGTTGCTTACATATTGAGCATCAAGATCTATAGAGATAGATCAAGACGATTGATAAGTTTTTCAATGAGTACCTACCTTGACAAGATTTTGAAGTAGTTCAAAATGGAACAGTCAAAGAAAAAGTTTCTTGCCTGTGTTACAAGGTGTGAAGTTGAGTAAGACTCAAAGGCCGACCACGGCAGAAGATAGAAAGAGAATGAAAGTCATTCCCTATGCCTCAGTCATAGGTTCTATAAAGTATGCCATGCTGTGTACCAGATCTATTGTATACCCTACACTTTGTTAAGCAAGGGAATACAATAGTGATCTAAGAGTAGATCACTGGACAGCGGTCAAAATTATCCTTAGTGGAATAAGGAAATATTTCTCAATTATGGAGGTGACAAAAAGGTTCGTCGTAAAAAGTTACGTCGATGCAAGTTTTGACACAGATCTGGATGACTCTAAGTCTCGGTCTAGATACATATTGAAAGTGGGAGCAATAAGCTAGAGTAGCTCCATGCAGAGCATTGTTGACATAGAAATTCGCAAAATACTTACGGATCTGAATGTGACAGACCCGTTGACTAAAATTATCTCACAAGCAAAACATGATCACACCTTAGTACTCTTTGGGTGTTAATCACATAGCGATGTGAACTAGATTACTGACTCTAGTAAACCCTTTGGGTGTTGATCACATATCGATGTGAACTATGGGTGTTAATCACATGGTGATGTGAACTATTGCTGTTAAATGACATGGCGATGTGAACTAGATTATTGACTCTAGTGCAAGTGGGAGACTGAAGGAAATATGCCCTAGAGGCAATAATAAAGTTATTATTTATTTCCTTATATCATGATAAATATTTATTATTCATGCTAGAATTGTATTAACCGGAAACATAATACTTGTGTGAATACATAGACAAACAAAGTGTCACTAGTATGCCTCTACTTGACTAGCTCATTAATCAAAGATGGTTATGTTTCCTAACCATGGACAAAGAGTTGTTATTTGATTAACGGGATCACATCATTAGTTGAATGATCTGATTGACATGACCCATTCCATTAGCTTAGCACCCGATCGTTTAGTATGTTGCTATTGCTTTCTTCATGACTTATACATGTTCCTATGACTATGAGATTATGCAACTCCCGTTTGCCGGAGGAACACTTTGTGTGCTACCAAACGTCACAACGTAACTGAGTGATTATAAAGGTGCTCTACAGGTGTCTCCAAAGGTATGTTGGGTTGGCGTATTTCGAGATTAGGATTTGTCACTCCGATTGTCGGAGAGGTATCTCTGGGCCCTCTCGGTAATGCACATCACTTAAGCCTTGCAAGCATTGCAACTAATGAGTTAGTTGCGAGGATGATGTATTACGGAACGAGTAAAGAGACTTGCCGGTAACAGATTGAACTAGGTATTGGATACGGACGATCGAATCTCGGGCAAGTAACATACCGATGACAAAGGGAACAATGTATGTTGTTATGCGGTCTGACCGATAAAGATCTTCGTAGAATATGTAGGAGCCAATATGGCATCCAGGTCCCGCTATTGGTTATTGACCGGAGACGTGTCTCGGTCATGTCTACATTGTTCTCGAACCCGTAGGGTCCGCACGCTTAAGGTTACGATGACAGTTATATTATGAGTTTATGCATTTTGATGTACCGAAGGTTGTTCGGAGTCCCGGATGTGCTCACGGACATGACGAGGAGTCTCGAAATGGTCGAGACGTAAAGATTGATATATTGGAAGCCTATATTTGGACATTCGGAAGTGTTCCGGGTGAAATCGGGATTTTACCGGAGTACCGGGAGGTTACCGGAACCCCCGGGAGCTATATGGGCCTTGGGCTTTAGTGGAAAGGAGAAAGGGGCAGCCCAAGGTGGCTGTGCGCCTCCCCCCTTCCCCTAGTCCTATTAGGACTAGGAGAGGTGGCCGGCCCCCTCTCTCTCTTTCCCCCCTCAAGGAATCCTATTCCAACTAGGATTGGGGGGGGGGGGAATCCTACTCCCAGAGGGAGTAGGACTCTCCTGGCGCGCCCTGTGGCCGGCCAGCCTCCCCCCCTCTAGTCCTTTATATACAGAGGCAGGGCACCCCAAAGAACACACAAGTTGATCCACGTGATCTATTCCTTAGCCGTGTGCGGCGCCCCCAGCCACCATAGTCCTTGATATTACTGTAGCGGAGTTTAGGCGAAGCCCTGCTGCTGTAATACATCAAGATCGTCACCACGCCGTCGTGCTGACGGAACTCTTCCCCGACACTTTGCTGGATCGGAGTCCGGGGATCGTCATCGAGCTGAACGTGTGCTCGAACTCGTAGGTGCCGTAGTTTCGGTGCTTGATCGGTTGGATCGTGAAGACGTACGACAACTTACTCTACGTTGCGTCAATGCTTCCGCAGTCGGTCTGCGTGGGTACGTAGACAACACTCTCCCATCTCGTTTCTATGCATCACATGATCTTGCATGAGCGTAGGAATTTTTTTGAAATTACTACGAAACCCAACAAGACGATGTTGTTCCGGTGCTTCCAGATGGCCCAGGCTGTTATGGTGACCAAAGAAGCGAAGCCCTTGCGGAAGTAGGATGGAGCGGCCAGTGTGCAAGTGGACCACCATTCAAAGAGCTCAGCCTGGCCATCCGGTGGTGCAATCGGTAGTCTACACCACGAGAGAGCCTCGTGCCAGGTGATACGCGCAAGCACACGGCCGGTGAGGATGTGGTGCAGGGTTTCATCGTCCTGGTCACAGAATAGGCAAGCGGCAGGGTGCGGCAGCCCGAGGCGAGCCAGGCGATCGGCAGTCCAACATCGGTTTTGAGAAGCTAGCCATAGGAAATACTTGACGTTGAGCGGTGCCCAGCTACGCCAGATCGGCTTCCAGAAGGGTGCGGTAATCGATCCAACGAACAGGGCGGTGTAGCAGGTGCTGGCAGTGTAAACTCCCGTCAAAGACCAACGCCAAGAGAGTGCGTCCGGAGCGGATGAGAGGGAAACCAACCGCAGGCGGCGCCAAAGGTCGACGTACTCGAGGATTGCCAACGGGTCAAGGGCGCCGGCGATGTCTGAGATCCAACCCTAGTTGCGCAGCCCGTCGCTGATGAGGCGCGTGCGCTTCCTTCTACGCGGAACCATGGCCACGAGGGTGGGGGCGATTTCGGCAACAGATTGGCCGTGGAGCCAGTGATCCGTCCAGAACCTGCAAGTATTGCCATCGCCAAGTGTCCAAACCGTAGAAGCTTTGAAGATTTGCTGAACCTCGCGATCATACGGCAGGCGCAGGTGGTGCCATGGGCGCGTCGGGTCCATGGCCTGCAGCCAGAGCCATCTAGTGCGTAGCGCGATGCCGGCGCGATGTAGGTCGTGCATGCTGAGACCGCCCAGCTCAACAGGGCGGCAGACCTTGGCCCAGCTAACGAGGCAACAGCCAGCGCGTGCGTCTTTGCATCCTTGCCAGAGGAAGTCGCGAATGATGCGGGTGACTCGCCGCAAGATGGGTTTGGAGACAGCCATGGCCATAAGGATGTGGGCCGGCATTGCGGTGAGGACATGCCTCACGAGCGCGAGCCGTTCGCCTCAATTGAGCAGCGCGGCCTTCCACGTTGCGAGCTTGAGGAGGAGCTTGTCGAGGAGGGGCATCAAGTCGGAAGAGGAGGCCTTGCACACGGACAGTTGCAAGCCAAGGTATTTGATCGGGAAGTGCTTGATGGGGCAGGCCAAGGTGGAAGCAATGTCGGGCAACACCTCGGGAGGGCACCTGATAGGCGTAGCCGAGCATTTGGGAAAACTAGTCCAAAGGCCAGAGGCATTTGCCAAAGGTGTCCAAGAGCTTGCGGATGGTGCGCAACTCGGCCGGGTCCGGGTGGCAGAAGAGCACAACGTCATCGGCAAAAAGGGAGATGCTAGAGGCCGCATGTCTGTTGGTGAGCCATTGAAGGACGCCCTTGGAGACGACATGTTGGAGCAGGCTATTAAGGGTGTCGATGACGATGGCGAATAGCATGGGGGAAACAGGGTCGCCCTGGCACAAGCCTTGCTCATGCTGGATTGGAGGCCCCGGGTTGCCGTTGATAAGCACATGGGTGGACGTAGTAGAGAGCAGCATGCAGATCCAAGCACACCAGCGCCTCCCAAAACCCAGGTGTGAGAGCGTCCCGAGGAGGAAAGGCCAGGAGACCGTGTCAAAAGCACAAGCAATGTCAAGCTTGAGGAGGATCCGAGGTGCTTTGAGATTGTGCAGCAACCGCGCCGTCTGCTGGACCGGCAAGAAGTTGTCGTGGACGCCGCGGCCGGCGATGAAAGCTCTCTGGTTTGTAGACACGAGGCTCGCCATCCTCGGAGCAAGGTGCAGGGACAGGACCTTGGCGAAAATCTTCGCAACTAGGTGGATGAGACTAATGGGGCGATAGTCAGACAAGCTGGAAGCATCGGCCTTCTTGGGGAGAAGGGTGATCAGAGCCTGGTTCAACTTCTGAAAGCCACAACCATTCATCGAGGATATCTTGTCAAAAACGGCACAAATGTCTCCCACGATAGTGCCCCAGCATGCCCGAAGGAACTCAGCGGTGAACCCACCCGGTCCAGGTGCTTTGCCGAGCGGGAGCGATTTCACAGCAGCCCAAATCTCGTCCTCGGTGAATGGCCGATCGAGCTCAGCAAGGTCAAAGTGATGGGGTCCAGGGCCCCAAGGTTGAGGCTAAAATCGCGTGCGGCAGCTCGGCCGATGATGGAAGTGAAATGGTCGAAGGCTGCCCGAGCCATGGCCTCGTCATCGAACACGATCGCGTCTCCCACACGCGGGAAGGAGATGGCATTCTTCTTGCTGCGATGCGCCGCATGGATTTTGAAGAACGCTATGCTGGTATCGCCAGCTTTGAGCCAGCAGAAGCGAGCCCGCTCGTGGGCGATCGAGCGTTCAAGGGAGGAGAGCCCGAGGTAGGCGCGTTTGAGCTCGCGCCTCAGCCAAGCCTCATGTGGAGCAAGCGGGCAGGAGTCCTGGGCGGTGTCAAACCGGAGAATGAGCTCACGGGCAAGCATGATTTGCGTGGAAACATGGCCAACGGTGCGCGCACTCCAGCCCTGCAGCCGGTGCGCAGCAGCTTTGAGGCGGAAGTAGATGGTGCGAAACGGGTCGGCGTCGGGGGCGACAGAGTTCCATGCTTCGTCAACCAACTGGTGAAATCCGTCCAACTTGATCCAAAATCTCTCGAAGTGAAAGCGCCGCTTTGAGGTAGTTTGAGGCGAACACTCAAGTAGGAGCGGGCAGTGATCGGACACCGCGGAGGCCAGGCAGCGCAGAGAGCAGTGCGCGTATAAGGTCACCCAAGACGCGGTGCAAAGGATGCGATCGTTCTTAACGAGGGTGGGGATCACCTGCTCGTTTGACCAGGTATATCTCCGGCCCTGAAGGTAGATATCACGGAGAGCCAAGTCGGAGATGAGCCGACGAAACTGGCTCATCATGCAGTGGTTAATTTTGTCATTGTTCTTGTCCTCGGTGCACGCAATCATGTTAAAATCCCCACCAATGATCCAAGCGCCGGCCATCATGGAGTGAAGATCGTGGAGCTCGGCTAGAAACTCAAGTTTATCCGCATCGGCCTGCGGCCCATAGACACCCGTAATCCACCAAGGGGGGCCGCCCGAGGCAAGCATCATGGTGGCGGAGACGTGGTAGGAGCCAACAACACGGTTAGAGAGGGAGACGTGATCCGCTCGCCAAGAAAGGATGATGCCGCCTCGCGTACCATCTGTAGGCAGCCAGTAGTAATCGGCGAACTCAGGACCCAGAGTCTAGGCAACGACATCAGGCGAGACCAGGGAGAGCTTTGTTTCTTGAAGACAAATGATGACGGCGCAGCGGAGGAAACCATACTGCGGATGGCAGCGCGCCTGGCACGGCAGTTCAGGCCACGCACGTTCCAGAACACAATTTTAATGTTGTTCAACACGGGAAAAGGGTTGGTGCACAGGGAACACAGCCAAGCCGGACGATCAGACTACAGCTATGCTAGGCGAAGGAAGGTTCGCTAGCATCTCAGGGGGTACATGCCAACCATAAAAGTCAGCGAACGCCTGCACGACATCCACTGCCAGGGGTTCCTCGAATAGCTTGGTGTAGCGCTGAATAATGGAAGCAGAAACGGGCTCGTCCTCTTTAAGCAGGCCCAAACGTAGAAGTAGGACGCGCTTGGCCTTGTTCTCGGAATCCAGGCCACGATCAGCGGCGGCAATGCGCCCACTCCGTCTCGGAGTGAAGTTAGGCGGGATTGCGCCCCGCTTGCGACACGTGGGTGGGGTGGGGAGGATAGGCGCCAAGGCAATTCGAATGGAATCCAAGTAACCGTTGGGGCCTGAAGGCGCGGCAGCAGAAGGTGAAGGGTCCGGTGCATGCATGCCTTGAGGACGTGGCGCGAGCTCAGCCGCAGCCGGTGCATGCCTAGGAAGAGATGCGGTTGGAGGGTCACGGGTCCCAAGAGAGCAGGCCAGATCCTCCTCGGGCGCCGCGGAGGATTGGACAAACACACTTTCCACTGTCACGGGATCAGAGATGGGGTCCATGGGGCTGGCGCGCGCCTCGGGAGTGGGCGGGCAGGGATCGCCCACGGCCTCATTGGTCACAGGACCCGAGGGGGAAGGCTGCAAAAGGGAGGGGAAGGGGCAGCAGAATCATCAAGGGCAGGCGTTGTCGGGGGGATGGCAGCCTCCAGGGTGGGCTTGAGATCAGTGTCGCCCGTGCATTGGGCGATCCGGACGGGGCTGGGTGAGCATCCACGCGAGGAGGCAGGAATGGACGCCGACCCGGTTAAAAGCAGCCGAGGATCAGGAGTACGCTGATCGGTCTGCCTGTCGTGGCCCTGGTCACGCTGCGCCTCGGGGACCAACCCGGCATGGAGCGTAGCAGCGGAGGACAACCGTGCGTGGACTGGGGCCCTCCGGGGCCCCACGCCCACGATAGGGTACGGACCCAACACACCCTGCCAGGGCCGCACCGGAGGGGCGCCACGGCAGCGCGTGTCATCGGAGCCAGCAACGTTGCCGCGACCGGCGGAGCGCCGGGAAGAGCCCGAGGAGGCGCGGCCAGGCGCCCGCGGGAAGTCATGGTGACGGGGCAATGCAGGGGTAGAGGAGGCGAGCCAGCGTCGTGCGCACCAACAGAGCCCGGGGGCGGAGGCGGCGGCGGCGAGGGAGTGTCCATGCGCACCGTCGTACTTTTTTTTTGTATTTGGCCTGACAAATATATCAGTGTCCGTGTTAACGCTCCCAGGTGTGGAGTGTGTCTCCATGAAACATAAGATAATGCATAAAGAAATATAGTGTGGTTGTATTACTTTGAGCACATAATTTTGACACAAGATAATAAAAAAATAAATTGAAGAACATCTCTGGTTGAACTAAAAATGAGCTTCCTGGTGCATGTCGTAAAAACTGCTAAAAAAGGGGAAGCGGGTAGTAGAAAACTGAAGGTCACTTTCTGATCAATTTTTTTAAAATTTGGAACAAGACTAATGTTGCATATACCTAGTATGGGGCCATTTACTTCTTTCTTAGTGTATATAACTAGTTTTAGGTGATCTGCAGGAAAATAAAATATATTTTAAGTAAAATAATAAGTTACACACGGATGACGGACATGCAATTACGTGAGATCAACGTGTGAGCGACCAGATGACAAAATTTTGAGAAAAAAGGTTGCATAAAAATGACGAGCACGCAATTGCGCATGGGCGATTGACATACAATTGGCACGTGCATAACCACTGGCACGTGCATACTCAGGGAGAACACTTATACCTTGAAATTTAGTGAGGGATCATCTTATAATGCTACCGTTGTACTAAGCAAAATAAGATGCATAAAAGGTAAACATCACATGCAATCAAAATAAGTGATATGATATGGCCATCATCATCTTGTGCCTTTGATCTCCATCTCCAAAGCACCGTCATGATCACCATCATCGCCGGCTTGACACCTTGATCTCCATCGTAGCATCGTTGTCGTCTCGCCAGCTATTGCTTCTACGACTATCGCTACCTCTTAGTGATAAAGTAAAGCAATTACATGGCGATTGCATTTCATACAATAAAGCGGCAACCATAAGGCTCCTGCCAGTTGCCGATAAATTTTACAAAACATGATCATCTCATACAACAATTTATATCTTATCACGTCTTGACCATATCACATCACAACATGCCCTGCAAAAATAAGTTAGATGTCCTCGACTTTGTTGTTGCAAGTTTTACGTGGCTGCTACGGGCTTCTAGTAAAAACCGTTCTTACCTACGCATCAAAACCACAACGATTTTTTGTCAAGTGTGCTGTTTTAACCTTCAACAAGGACCGGCTGTAGTCAAACTCGATTCAACTAAAGTTGGAGAAACAGACACCCGCCAGCCATCTGTGTGCGAAGCACGTCGGTAGAACTAGTCTCATGAATGCGGTCATGTAATGTCAGTTCAGGCCGCTTCATCCAACAATACCGTCGAATCAAAGTAAGACGTTGGTGGTAAGCAGTATGACTATTATCGCCCACAACTCTTTGTGTTCTACTCGTGCATATAACATCTACGTATAGACCTGGCACGGATGCCACTGTTGGGTAACGCAGTATTTCAAAAAAATTACTACGATCACGCAAGATCTATCTAGGAGATGCATAGCAACGAGAGGGGAGAGTGTGTCCACGTACCCTCATAGACCGAAAGTGGAAGCGTTTAGTAACGCGGTTGATGTAGTCAAATGTCTTCACGATCCAAGTACCGAACGTACGTCACCTCTGTGTTCAGCACACGTTCAGCACGATGACGTCCCTCGAGCTCTTGATCCAGTTGAGGACAAACGAGAGTTCCGTTAGCATGACGGCGTGGCGACGGTGATGATGAAGTTACCGGCGTAGGGCTTCACCTAAGCACTACGACGATACGACCGAGGTGTTGAACTATGGAGGGGGCACCGCACACGGCTAAGAGATTGTCTGTTGTGCTGTTGGGGTGCCCCCTGACCATGTATATAAAGGAGGGAGGGAGAGAGGAGGCTGGCCAGGAGGAGCGCGCCAGGGGGGAGTCCTACACGGACTCCTAGTCCAAGTAGGATTCGCCCCCCCCTTTTCCTTTCTTCCACCGGAGGAAAAGGAAGGAGGGGAGAAGGAGAAGGAAGGAGGGGGCCACGCCCCCACCCTTTTCCAATTCGGTTTGGGCAGGGGGGAGGCGTGCGCCACCTTGTGGCCCTTCTTCCCTCTCTCCATTAAAGCCCACTAAGGCCCGTTAACTTTCCCGGGGGGTTCCGGTAAACTCCCGGTACTCCGGAAAAATGCCCGAACCACTCTGAACCATTCCGATGTCCAAATGCAACCTTCTAATATATGAATCTTTACCTCTCGACCATTTCGAGACTCCTCGTCATGTCTATGATCTAATCCGGGACTACGAACAAACTTCAGTCATCAAATCACATAACTCATAATACAAATCGTCATCGAACGTTAAGCGTGCAGACCCTACGGGTTCGAGAACTATGTAGACATGACCGAGACACATCTCCGATCAATAACCAATAGCGGAACCTGGATGCCCATATTGGATCTTACATATTCTACGAAGATCTTTATCGGTCAAACCGCATAACAACATACATCATTCCTTTTGTCATCGGTATGTTACTTGCCCGAGATTCAATCGTCGGTATCCTCATACCTAGTTTAATCTCATTATCGACAAGTCTCTTTACTTGTTCTGTAATGCATCATCCCATAACTAACTCATTAGTCACATTTCTTGCAAGGCTTATAGTGATGTGCATTATCGAGAGGGCCCAGAGATACCTCTCCGATACACAGAGTGACAAATCCTAATCTCGATCTATGCCAACTCAACAAACACCATCGGAGACACCTGTAGAGCATCTTTATAAACCCAGTTACGTTGTGACGTTTGATAGCACACAAGGTGTTCCTCCGGTATTCGGGAGTTGCATAATCTCATAGTCAAAGGAACATGTATAAGTCATGAAGAAAGCAAGAGCAATAAAACTAAACGATCATTATACTAAGCTAATGGATGGGTCTTGTCTATCACATCATTCTCCTAATGATGTGATCCCTTTCATCAATGACAACACATGTCTATGGTTAGGAAACTTCACCATCTTTGATTGACGAGCTAGTCTAGTAGAGGCTTACTAGGGACACTGTGTTTTGTCTATGTATCCACACATGTATCAAGTTTTCAGTTAATACAATTCTAGCATGAATAATAAACATTTATCATGATATAAGGAAATATAAATAACAACTTTATTATTGCCTCTAGGGCATATTTCCTTCACCTCCCTCCGCCTTCGTCGTAGGGCTGTGCTCTGGCCGATCAAGGGGCGCTCTCAGCGTGTCCCGGCCTTGGTGCAAGTCTCCTTCGGTCTGGGGTTAGGCTAGGGTTCCGCACAACACCCGATTGAATCTTTTCTCGGGTTAGGGAACAACATGGCAGCGTAGGCTTCGAACTCTAGGACAAGAGACTTGGAAGCCTTGATGAGCGAGTTGGCCCTCCAAGAGGAGGACATGGACGATGTGGTGGTGGAACAAGAAGATCCACTGCCGCCAGAGACGACTAGATGGATGGCCATAGCGCGAGTCCACACGGAGAAGAAGTATAGTCAATAAGGATTCTACAAGACAATGAGAGCGGCATGGGATCTCCCGCAGCCTATACAGATTCACCCTCTTGAGGAAACTTTGTACACGATGCAATTTGCTTGCCTCGGCGACTGGGAGCGCGCGATGCAAGAGGGACCCTGGAACTGCAAAGGTAATGCGGTGATCATGGCTGGGCACGACGGATTCACACAACCCTCGCTGATGAAGCTGGATACTTTGGAACTATGGATGCAAGTGCACGGTCTGCCGGATGGATTCTATCCGCTCCTGAAAGCTCTTGCCAGGAAAGTGGGGGAGGTCATCTATGTGGAGCTTAAGTCGCAAGATTTTGAGTGGAATTTTTACAGGGTGCGGGTCAGAATCAATGTGTTTAACCCCCTAAAGAATGCGGTCAGCTTGGTTCATAAGGAAGAAAGGCAGATTTTCAAGGTCAAGTACGAGAGGCTCCCCGATATGTGTGCAGTTTGCGGCCACCTAGGGCACCAGTTCAAGGAACACGGAGATGGGATTCACACAAAATAGGCGCTTGTTTTTAAGGAGCTTCGAGCAGACTGGTTTCGAGGGGCTGACCCAGGCCCTGGCCAGAATCGCGCAGCTAGAAGGGGCGGGCGTGACGACCAAGGTAGAGGCGCAGGACATGCCAACCAATCAGGCGGGCGGGGCTCAGCCTCAGCGCCGCCTGCTTACTCCGAAGAAGACCTGACTCGGGACACCACAATGACAGAATTTGATGACAACCACAAGCATACCAAAGGCAACCCGATGGAGAAAAATAAAACTTTAAACCCCCAGGCGCAGGTAGCACCTGCGGGTCCAAGTACGACGCTGGGGGAGACATCTCTCATGCTCCCAGCGCCGCCCTTGCCGATCAGCCCGAGCTCCAAGCAGGAACCCAAGTGGGCCAAGACATATGTAGTTTTAGAGAGTGCTCCAAAGATGTCTTTAGCAGCCAAGTTTCAAGACAACACAATGGCGTCCTCCAACCTGGAGGGTCGCCGGGCGCAATGAATACCCTATGCTGGAACTGTTGCGAAGTGGGCAATGCCGCGACAGTTAACGAGCTTCGCGAGCTAGCGAAGAAGTTTGCCCTCCCCCTATTCTCTGTATAGTAGAAACACAGACTGAGAGAGGTAGGGTAGAAGCACTTGCTGGAACTTTGGGATATGATAATAGTTTCGCTATAGATAGCCAAGGGAGGAGTGGAGGCATTGGTATTTTCTGGAACAATCCAATAAAAATGGAGATTTTGGGTTACTCTGTTTGCCATATTGATTGCTCGATCCAAGACCCGGAAAAGATCTATGGGGTCTGACTTGTGTCTACGGGGAAGCACAAACTCATATGAGACACCAAACGTGGACAGTGCTGAAAAATATTAGTAGCCTAAGTGCTCTGCCATGGCTTTGCATCAGTGATTTTAATGAGGTCCTACGTCCGGATGAACATGAAGGGGTGGGCCAGCGCAGCAATGCCTAGATTCAGGGTTTTTGAGACACCATCGACGTGTGCATGTTGATGGATTTGGGGTATAGAGGCCGCTTCTAGACTTTCAAGAAGAGGGTGGCCAGCAGCACTTTTACTCGTGTCAGATTAGATAGGGCCCTTGGGTCGGCGGAGTGGAGTGCTCAGTTTCCGCTAGCAAGCTTGTCCCATCTAACAGCTGCAACATCGGACCATTGCCCTATTTTCTTGGAGATTAACGAGGCTAATATGCCTCTGGGATGAAAAGATTTTCGGTACGAGACCATGTGGGAAACTCACGAGCATTGGCAGGAAACCATCATGGAGAAGTGTGATACGTTCATTTTGCATCATGCTTTTATATCGATATTTGTTGCATTATGGGCTCTTATTACACATTATGTCACAATACTTATGCCTATTCTCTCGTATTTTACAAGGTTTACATAAAGAGGGAGAATGCCAGCAGCTGGGATTCTAGGCTGGAAAAGGACCAAATATTAGAGACGTACTCTGCACAGCTCCAAAAGTCCTGAAACTTCACGGAAGACATTTTCAGAATATGTAAAAAATACTGAGCGCAAGAAGTTCACCAGGGGGGCCACACCCTGCCCACGAGGGTGGGGGGCACGCCCTACCCCCTGGGCACGCCCCTACCTCGTGGGCCCCCTGGTGGCCCTCTGATGGCCATCTTCTTCTATATGGAGTCTTTCGATGAGAAAAAAAATCATAAGCCATCTTTCCGGACGAGACTCCGTCGCCACGAGGCGGAACCTTGGCGGAACCAATATAGGGCTCTGGCGGAGCTATTCTGCCGGGGAAACTTCCCTCCGGGAGGGGGAAATCATTGCCATCGTCATCACCAACGCTCCTCTCATCGGGAGAGGGCAATCTCCATGAACATCTTCACCAGCACCATCTCCTCTCAAAACCCTAGTTCATCTCTTGTATCCAATTCTTGTCTCCAAGTCCGGGATTGGTACCTGTGGGTTGCTAGTAGTGTTAATTACTCCTTGTAGTTGATGCTAGTTGGTTTATTTGGTGGAAGATCATATGTTCAGATCCTTTATGCATATTAATACCCCTCTGATTATGAACATGAATATGCTTTGTGAGTAGTTACGTTTGTTCCTGAGGACATGGGAGAAGTCTTGCTATTAGTAGTCATGTGAATTTGGTATTCGTTCGATATTTTGATGAGATGTATGTTGTCTCTCCTCTAGTGGTGTTATGTGAACGTCGACTACATGACACTTCACCATTATTTGGGCCTAGAGGAAGGAATTGGGAAGTAATAAGTAGATGATGGGTTGCTAGAGTGACAGAATCTTAAACCCTAATTTATGCGTTGCTTCGTAAGGGGCTGATTTGGATCCATATGTTTCATGCTATGGTTAGGTTTACCTTAATACTTTTGTTGTAGTTGCGTATCCTTGCAATAGAGGTTAATCATAAATGGGATGCTATTCAAAGTAAGGGCAGCACCCAAGCACCGGTCCACCCACATACCAAATTATCAAAGTACCGAACACGAATCATATGAATGTGATGAAAACTAGCTTGACTATATTCCCATGTGTCCTCGGGAGCGCTTTACATCATATAAGAGTTTTTCCAGGCTTGTCCTTTGCTACAAAAAGTATTGGGCCACCTTGCTGCACTTTATTTACTTTTGTTACTTGTTACTCGTTACAAATTATCCTATCACAAAACTATCTGTTGCCTATTATTTCAGTGCTTGCAGAGAATACCTTGCTGAAAACCGCTTATCATTTCCTTCTGCTCCTCGTTGGGTTCGACACTCTTACTTATCGAAAGGAGTACGATAGATCCCCTACACTTGTGGGTCGTCAAGACTCTTTTCTGGCGCCGTTGCCGGGGAGTGAAGCGCCTTTGGTAGGTGGAATTTGGTAAGGAAAAATTTATATAGTGTGCTGAAATTTACTGTCACTTGTTACTATGGAAAGTAATCCTTTGAGGGGCTTGTTCGGGGTATCTTCACCCCGACCACTAGAGCAAAGAGTTGCTCCTCAACCTACTGAACCTACTGAAAATGAAAATGTCTGCTTTGAAATTCCTTCGGGTATGATAGAAAAACTGCTAGCTAATCCTTTTGCAGGAGACGGAACAACGCATCCTGATGAGCACTTAATATATGTGGATGAAGTTTGTGGATTATTTAAGCTTGCAGGTGTACCCGGAGATGTTATTAAGAAGAAGGTCTTCCCTTTATCTTTGGAGGAAGATACATTGACATGGTATAGGCTATGTGATGATACGGGGTCATGGAACTACAAATGATTGAAATTGGAATTTCATCAGAAGTTTTATCCTATGCATCTTGTTCATCGTGATCGCAATTATATATATAATTTTTGGCCTCGCGAAGGAGAAAGCATCGCTCAAGCTTGGAGGAGGCTTAAATCAATGTCATATTCATGCCCCAATCATGAGCTCTCAAGAGAAATGATTATTCAAAATTTATATGCTCGGCTTTCTGATAACAATCGCACCATGCTCGATACTTCTTGTGTTGGCTCTTTTATGACGAAGACTATTGAATTCAAATGGGATTTATTGGAAAGAATTAAACGCAGCTCTGAAGATTGGGACCTCGACGAAGGTAAGGAGTCAGGTATGACACCTAAGTTTGATTGTGTTAAATCTTTTATGGATACCGATGTTTTCCATAAATTTAGCACTAAATATGGACTTGACTCTGAGATAGTAGCTTCTTTCTGTGAATCTTTTGCTACTCATGTTGATCTCCCTAGGGAGAAGTGGTTTAAATATCATCCTCCCATAGAAGTAAAAGTAGCTGCACCTATTAAAGTTGAAGAAAAGATTGTCACTTATAATGATCCTATTATTCCTATTGCTTATGTTGAGAAACCACCTTTTCCTGTTAGGATAAAGGACCATGCTAAAGCTTCAACTGTGGTTCATAAAAGCAATATTAGAACTTATACACCTCCTGAACAAATTAAAGTTGAACCTAATATTGCTATTGTTAAAGATCTCTTGTCTGATAATATTGATGGGCATGTTATTCATTTCGGTGATGAGACTCCTAGAATTGCTAAACCTTGTGCTAAAGATAAACCTAGATCTTTGGTAGGCATGCCTATTATTTCTGTTAAAATAGGAGATCATTGTTATCATGGCTTAGGTGATATGGGTGCCAGTGCTAGTGCTATACCTCATGACTTATACAAAGAAATTATGCATGATATTGCACCTGCTGAGATAGAAGATATTGATGTCGCAATTAAACTTGCCAATAGAGATACTATTTCACCAATTGGAATTGTTAGAGATGTTAAAGTCTTGTGTGGGAAAACTAAATATCCTGCTGATTTTCTTGTTCTTGGTTCCCACAAGATAGCTTTTGTCCCATTATATTTGGTAGACACTTCTTGAACACTGTTAATGCTAAGATAGATTGCAAAAAGGATGTTGTTACTATTGGCTTAGGTGATATGTCTCAAGAATTTAATTTCTCTAAATTTCATAGACAACACCGTGAAGAATAATTGCCTAGTAAAGATGAAATTATTGGTCTTGCTTCTATTGCCGTACCTCCTAGTGATCCTTTAGAACAATATTTGCTAGACCATGAAAATGATATGTTTATGAATGAAAGAAGGGAAATAGATGAAGTATTCTTTAAACAGGAATCCATCCTGAAACACAATTTGCCTGTTGAAATCCTAGGGGATCCTCCTCCACCCAAGGGTGATCCCGTGTTTGAGCTTAAACCGTTACCTGATACTCTTAAATATGCTTATCTTGATGAGAAAAATATATATCATGTTATTATTAGTGCTAACCTTTCAAAGCATGAAGAAGAGAGATTATTGAAAACTCTGAAGAAGCACCGTGCTGCTATTGGATATACTCTTGATGATCTTAAGGGCATTAGTCCCACTCTGGGTCAGCACAAAATAAATTTAGAGGAAGATGCCAAATCAGTTCGTGATCATCAACGACGGCTGAATCCTAAGATGAAGTGGTAAGAAAGGAAATACTAAAGCTTCTTGAGGTAGGTATAATTTATCCCATTGCTGATAGTCAGTGGGTAAGTCCTGTCCGTTGTGTCCCTAAGAAGGGAGGAATTACTGTCGTTCCTAATGATAAAGATGAGTTGACCCCGCAAAGAATTATTACAGGTTATAGGATGGTAATTGATTTCCGCAAATTAAATAAAGCTACTAAAAAGGATCATTACCCCTTACCTTTTATCGATCAAATGCTAGAAAGATTATCCAAACATACACATTTTTTGCTATCTAGATGGTTATTCTGATTTCTCTCAAATACCTGTGTCGGCCAATGATCAATCAAAGACTACTTTTACTTGCCCTTTTGGTACTTTTGCTTATAGACGTATGCCATTTGGTTTATGTAATGCACCTGCTACCTTTCAAAGATGCATGATGGCTATATTCTCTGACTTTTGTGAAAAGATTTGTGAAGTTTTCATGGACGATTTTTCCGTCTATGGATCCTCTTTTGATGATTGCTTAAGAAACCTTGACAGAATTTTGCAGAGATGTGAAGAAACTAATCTTGTCTTGAATTGGGAAAAGTGCCACTTTATGGTTAATGAAGGTATTGTCTTGGGGCATAAAGTTTCTGAAAGAGGTATTGAGGTTGATAAAGCCAAGGTTGATGCTATTGAAAAGATGCCATGTCCCAAGGACATCAAAGGTATAAGAAGTTTCCTTGGTCACGCCGGTTTTTATAGGAGGTTCATTAAGGACTTCTCAAAAATTTCTCGGCCTCTGACTAATTTATTACAAAAAGATATACCATTTGTTTTTGATGATGATTGCGTAGAAGCATTTGAAATACTTAAGAAAGCATTGATCTCTGCACCTATTGTTCATCCACCTGATTGGAATTTACCTTTTGAAATTATGTGTGATGCTAGTGATTATGCTGTAGGTGTTGTTCTAGGGCAAAGAGTTGATAAGAAATTAAATGTTATTCAATATGCTAGTAAAACTCTAGACAATGCTCAGATAAATTATGCTACTACTGAAAAAGAATTCTTAGCAGTTGTATTTGCTTGTGATAAGTTCAGACCTTATATTGTTGATTCTAAAGTAACTATTCCCACGGATCATGCTGCTATTAAATATCTTATGAAAAAGAAAGATGTTAAACCTAGACTTATTAGATGGGTTATCTTGCTACAAAAATTTGATCTGCATATTATTGATAGAAAGGGGGCTGAGAACCCCGTTGCAGACAACTTGTCTAGGTTAGAAAATGTTCTTGATGACCCACTACCTATTGATGATAGTTTTCCTGATGAACAATTAAATGTCATAAATGCTTCTCATACTGCTCCATGGTATGCTGATTATGCTAATTATATTGTTGCTAAATTTATAACACCTAGTTTCACATACCAGCAAAAGAAAAAGTTCTTCTATGATTTGAGAAATTACTTTTGGGATGACCCACACCTTTATAAAGAAGGAGTAGATGGTGTTATTAGACGTTGTGTACCTGAGCATGAACAGGAACATATCCTACGCAAGTGTCATTCCGAGTCTTATGGAGGACACCACGCTGGAGATAGAACTGCATATAAGGTATTGTAATCCGGTTTTTATTGGCCTACTCTCTTCAAGGATGCCCTTAAGTTTGTCTTGTCTTGTGATGAATGTCAAAGAATTGGTAATATTAGTAGATGTCAAGAAATGCCTATGAATTATTCACTTGTTATTGAATCATTTGATGTTTGGGGCTTTGATTATATGGGACCTTTTCCTTCCTCTAATGGATATACACATATTTTAGTTGCTGTTGATTACGTTACTAAGTGGGTAGAAGCTATTCCAACTAGTAGTGCTGATCATAACACCTCTATTAAGATGCTTAAAGAAGTTATTTTTCCAAGGTTTGGAGTCCCTAGATATTTAATGACTGATGGTGGTTCACATTTTATTCATGGTGCTTTCCGTAAAATGCTTGCTAAATATGATGTTAATCATAGAATTGCATCTCCTTATCACCCACAATCTAGTGGTCAAGTAGAATTGAGCACTAGAGAACTCAAATTAATTTTGCAAAAGACTGTTAATAGATCTAGAAAGAATTGGTCCAAGAAACTTGATGATGCATTATGGGCCTATAGAACTGCATATAAAAATCCTATGGGTATGTCTCCGTATAAAATGGTCTATGGAAAAGCATGTCACTTACCTCTCGAACTAGAACATAAGGCTTATTGGGCTATTAAAGAGCTCAATTATGATTTCAAACTTGCCGGTGAGAAGAGATTATTTGATATTAGCTCACTTGATGAATGGAGAACCCAAGCCTATGAAAATGCCAAGTTGTTTAAAGAAAAAGTTAAAAGATGGCATGACAAAAGGATACAAAAGCATGAGTTTAATGTAGGTGACTATGTATTGCTATACAACTCTCATTTAAGATTTTTTGCAGGAAAACTTCTCTCTAAATGGGAAGGTCCTTACGTTATCGAGGAGGTCTATCATTCCGGTGCCATAAAAATCAACAACTTCGAAGGCACAAATCCGAAGGTAGTGAACGGTCAAAGAATTAAACATTATATCTCAGGTAATCCTATAAATGTTGAAACCAATGTTATTGAAACCGTAACCCCGGAGGAATACATAAGGGACACTTTCCGGAACGTTTCAGACTCCGAAAAGGAATAGGTATGTGGTACGGTAAGTAAACCGACTCCAAAACAGTTCTAATGACAATTTTCTGCCGTTTTGGAATATTTAGAAAAATAGAAAAATAAGAAGCAGTCCGGGAAGGACACGAGGGCTCCACGAGGGTGGAGGGCGCGCCCCTACCTCGTGGGCACCTCGTGTGCTCTTCGAACTCCGTTTTCTTACACATTACGTATTTTGGTCGGTAAAAATTCATTATATAATCTCCCGAAGGTTTTGATTCCTGTATCACGCAAATATCTCTTGTCTTTGTTTCGAGTTGTCCTGCTGTAGATTAGAGAAACATGTCGTCCAAGATTTGAAAGGAGAAAGCTATGTGGTTGATTACCTTGCAGATCCTAAGGTCTATGGGGATGTGGAGCATTGTGGTTGGACTACAGAAGAAGAAGAGGACTATGAACCCAAGGGAAGGGAGGAGACGAGCTCAGAAGAAGATGAAGTCCCATTACCTCAACCTGGGGACATGAAAACAAGCAGGAACTATGCAAAAATATACTAAGCCTGGAGCAGGAGATCGATGACCTAAGGGACCAAAATTCTGTCCTCTAGCGTAAATTAAGAAGAAGCCTACGCCATCAACAATACCATCACCTTCTTCACCAACAAAGAAGAACTGAGCATCGGGTATGGGCACTCCCCTTGGCAATTGCCAAGCTTGGGGGAGTGCCCCGGTATCGTATCACCATCACTTTTATCTTTACCGTTTTTCTTAGTTCGATCCCTTTGATAATATTTTGATCTAGTAGAATAAAAGTTTTTAGTATGATCCAGTTGTGAGTTTTGCTTTATGATCCTTCTATGTAATCGAGTCTGTGAGCTATATATAATAAAGATTAGTGTTGAGTCAAGGGCTTGATTATTTTGCCGTGATCTTAAGTGAATCAAAGAAAAAGAGAAAGAAATAAAAATAAACAAAGAGATCATATGGATCTTATGGAGAGTAATGAGCTCACATAGAAAAAGTATGATGAATAAAAGCTGTTGAGAGTTGACAAACAATGTTTTGGTCATCATTGCAATTAATAGAAAGTAATAAAGAGAGGTCTTCACATACAAATATACTATCTTGGACATCTTTTATGATTGTGAGCACTCATTAAAATATGACATGCTAAAAGAGTTGACGTTGGACAAGGAGGACAATGTAATGGGTTGTGTTTTCTTACATCTGAGATAAATTATATCGTGTTGGATCATCCAACATGATTGAGCTTGCCTTTCCCCCTCATGCTAGCCAAATCCTTTGCACCAAGTAGACATACTACTTGTGCTTCCAAACACCCTTAAACCAGTTTTGCCATGAGAGTCCACCATATCTACCTATGGATTGAGTAAGATCCTTCAAGTAAGTTTTCATCGGTGCAAACAATAAAAATTGCTCTCTAAATATGTATGATTGATTGGTGTGGAGGAAATAAGCTTTATACGATCGTGTGATATGGAAGAAATAAAAGCGACAAACTGCATAATAAAGGTCCATATCACAAGTGGCAATATAAAGTGACGTTCTTTCGCATTAAGATTTTGTGCATCCAACCATAAAAGCGCATGACAACTTCTGCTTCCCTCTGCGAAGGGCCTATCTTTTACCTTTATCTCCTACCTTACATAAGAGTCATGGTGATCTTCACCCTTCCTTTTTACATTTTATCTTTTGGCAAGCACAACATGTTGGAAGGATCCTGGTATATATGGCTAATTAGATGTGAGTTTTCATGAACTATTATTGTTGACATTACCCTTGAGGTAAAACGTTGGGAGGCAAAACTATAAGCCCCTATCTTTCTCTGTGTTCGATTAAAACTTCATACCCATATGTATTGCGTGAGTGTTAGCAATTGTGAAAGACTATATGATAGTTGAGTATGTGGACTTGCTGAAAAGCTCTTATATTGACTCTTTCCTATGTTATGATAAATTGCAATTGCTCCAATGACTGAGATTATAGTTTGTTAGTTTTTCAATGAAGTTTATGATTCATACTTGAAATTGTGATTGAATTGTTACTTTAGCATAAGAGATCATATGACAAGAATTATATAAGTTGCTGTTCTAAGAATGATCATGATGCCCTCATGTCCGTATTTTATTTTTATCGACACCTCTATCTCTAAACATGTGGACATATTTTTCGATTTCGGCTTTCGCTTGAGGACAAGCGAGGTCTAAGCTTGGGGGAGTTGATACGTCCATTTCGCATCATGCTTTTATATCGATATTTATTGCATTATGGGATGTTATTACACATTATGTCACAATACTTATGCCTATTCTCTCTTATTTTACAAGGTTTACATAAAGAGGGAGAATGCCGGCAGCTGGGATTCTGGGCTGGAAAAGGAGCAAATATTAGAGACCTATTCTGCACAGCTCCAAAAGTCCTGAAACTTCACGGAAGACGTTTTCAGAATATATATAAATAAAGTACTGAGCGCAAGAAGTTCACCAGGGGGGCCATACCCTGACCACGAGGGTGGGGGGCGCGCCCTACCCCCTGGGCGCGCCCCTACCTCGTGGGCCCCCTGGTGGCCCTCCGACGGCCATCTTCTGCTATATGGAGTCTTTCGATGAGAAAAAAAATCATAAGCCATCTTTTCGGACGAGACTCCACCGCCACGAGGCGGAACCTTGGCGGAACCAATATAGGGCTCTGGTGGAGCTGTTCTGCCGGGGAAACTTCCCTCCGGGAGGGAGAAATCATCGCCATCGTCATCACCAACGCTCCTCTCATCGGGAGAGGGCAATCTCCATGAACATCTTCAGCAGCACCATCTCCTCTCAAAACCCTAGTTCATCTCTTGTATCCAATTCTTGTCTCCAAGTCCGGGATTGGTACCTATGGGTTGCTAGTAGTGTTAATTACTCCTTGTAGTTGATGCTAGTTGGTTTATTTGGTGGAAGATCATATGTTCAGATCCTTTATGCATATTAATACCCCTCTGATTATGAACATGAATATGCTTTATGAGTAGTTACGTTTGTTCCTGAGGACATGGGAGAAGTCTTGCTATTAGTAGTCATGTGAATTTGGTATTCATTCGATATTTTGATGAGATGTATGTTGTCTCTCCTCTAGTGGTGTTATGTGAACGTCGACTACATGACACTTCACCATTATTTGGGCCTAGAGGAAGGAATTGGGAAGTAATAAGTAGATGATGGGTTGCTAGAGTGACAGAAGCTTAAACCCTAGTTTATGCGTTGCTTCGTAAGGGGCTGATTTGGATCCAAATGTTTCATGCTATGGTTAGGTTTACCTTAATACTTTTGTTGTAGTTGCGGATGCTTGCAATAGAGGTTAATAATAAGTGGGATGCTTGACCAAGTGATACGTCTCCGTCGTATCTACTTTTCCAAACACTTTTGCCCTTGTTTTGGACTCTAACTTGTATGATTTGAATGAAACTAACCCGGACTCACGCTGTTTTCAGCAGAATTGCCATGATGTTGTTTTATGTGCAGAAAACAGAAGTTCTCGGAATGACCTGAAACTCCACGGAATACCTTACAATAAATATTAAAAAAATCCTCGCCAAAGATGAAGACCAGGGGGGCCACACCCTTCTCACGAGGGTGCCCCCCCTAGGGCGCGCCCCCTACCTCGTGGGCCCCCTGGAGACCCCCCGACTCCAACTCCAACTCTATATAACTGCTTTCGGGGAGAAAAAAATAGGAGAGAAGAAATCATCGCGTTTTACGATACGGAGCCGCCGCCAAGCCCTAAAACCTCTCGGGAGGGCTGATCTGGAGTCCGTTCGGGGCTCCAGAGAGGGGGGGGGGTTTCATCGTCGTCGTCATCATCAACCATCCTCCATCACCAATTTCATGATGCTCACCGCCGTGCATGAGTAATTCCATCGTAGGCTTGCTGGACAGTGATGGGTTGGATGAGATTCACCATGTAATCGAGTTAGTTTTGTTAGGGTTTGATCCCTAGTATCCACTATGTTCTGAGATTGATGTTGCTATGACTTTGCTATGCTTAATGTTTGTCACTAGGGCCCGAGTGCCATGATTTCAGATCTGAACCTATTATGTTTTCATCAATATATGAGAGTTCTAGATCCTATCTTGCAAGTCTATAGTCACCTATTATGTTTTATGATCCGTTAACCCCGAAGTGACAATAATCGGGATACTTACCGGTGATGACCGTAGTTTGAGGAGTTCATGTATTCACTATGTGCTAATGCTTTGTTCCAGTTCTCTATTAAAAGGAGGCCTTAATATCCCTTAGTTTCCATTAGGACCCCGCTGCCACGGGAGGGCAGGACAAAAGATGTCATGCAAGTTCTTTTCCATAAGCACGTATGACTATATTCAGAATACATGCCTACATTACATTGACGAATTGGAGCTAGTTCTGTGTCACCATATGTTATGACTGTTACATGATGAACCGCATCCGGCATAATTATCCATCACTGATCCGATGCCTACGAGCTTTCCATATACTTGTTTACGCTTATTTACTTTCCCGTTGCTATTGTTACAATCACTACAAAATACCAAAAACATTACTTTGCTTTCGTTACTCTTTTGTTACTGTTACCATCACTATCATATTACTTTGCTACTAAACACTTTGCTGCAGATACTAAGTTTCCAGGTGTGGTTGAATTGACAACTCAGCTGCTAATACTTGAGAATATTGTTTGGCTCCCCTTGTGTCGAATCAATAAATTTGGGTTGAATACTCTACCCTCGAAAGCTGTTGCGATCCCCTATATTGTGGGTTATCAAGACTAATTTCTGGCGCCGTTGCCGGGGAGCATAGCTCTATTCTTTGAGTCACTTGGGATTTATATCTGCTTATCATTATGAAGAACTTGAGAGATCCAAAAACCAAGATCTATCCCTCAACTATGAGGGGAGGTAAGGAACTGCCATCTAGCTCTGCACTTGATTCACCTTCTGTTATGAGTAAGCTTGCGACACCTACACCTGCTTCTGCTATTCGTTCTGATATGTCGCATGTTATTGATGATGCTCCTTCTGCTATGCATGATACTTATGATGAAACTACCTCTATGCCTGATACTACTATGCCACTTAGTGATTTTCTCGAGGAACAACTTGCTAGGGCTAGAGAGATTGAAAATATTGAATCTGATTATGAAGATGAAAGTGATAATGAAGAATCACTTGTTATTCCTGAGGGTTATTTATTTGATCAAGATGCTTCTTTAGCCATTTTAGCTTGCAAAGATAGATATGAACTCAAAAGGTTATTAGCTAAATGGAATAATCAATCTATAAATGCTAGGATGAGACCTGACCCTGCTTTTGCTACTTCACCTATATGTGTTGCTGATAAGGATTATGAATCCTCTGTTGATCCTGATATAATTATTTTGGTTGAATCTGATCCTTTTCATGGCTATGAATCTGAAACTGTTGTAGCACATCTTACTAAATTAAATGATATAGCCACCCTGTTCACTAATGATGAGAGATCTCGCTACTTTTATATCCTTAAAATATTTCCGTTCTCATTAAAGGGTGATGCTAAGATATGGTTTAATTCTCTTGATCCTGGTTGTGTGCGTAGTCCCCAGGATATGATCTATTACTTCTCTGCTAAATATTTCCCTGCTCATAAGAAACAAGCTGCTTTAAAGGAAATATACAACTTTGTGCGAATTAAAGAAGAGAGTCTCCCACAAGCTTGGGGGAGGCTTCTCAAGTTACTTAATGCTTTGCATGATCATCCTCTTAAGAAAAATGAAATACTTGATATCTTTTACAATGGACTAACCGATGCTTCCAGAGATTACCTGGATAGTTGTGATGGTTCTCTTTTCAGGGAAAAACACCGGATGAAGCTGAAATCTTATTGAATAATATGTTGACAAATGAAAATAATTGGGCACCTCCCGAGCCAGCTCCAGAGCCAGCTCCTGCTCCAATTATTGATCCTATTCCTAAACCAACTCCGAAGAAGAGAGGATTTCTATTTGTCAGTCCCGAAGATATGCAAGAGGAAAAGAAATCTATGAAAGAAAAAGGTATTAAAGCTGAAGATGTTAAGAATTTACCTCCTATTGAAGAAATACATGGTCTTAATTTACCGCCTGTTGAAGAAACATATGATCTTCATCCTTTATTTATCGAAGAACCTCTAGTCCTCGATAACCCGACACAGGTAGTAAAGGTAAATTTTCTCTATAGATATGATAAAGCTGAAATCCCTCCTACTAAAATTACTAGTCAATGCTTGGATGAGTTTGATAATTTTATGTCTAAGCAAGAAGACTTCAATGCTTATTTTGGTAGACAATTAAAACAAGATGCTGATATGATTAAATACTTGGGTGACTATATGGCTAATATCAGAGGTGAACTTAAACTTGTTAGCAAACATGCTTCTATGGTTACCACTCAAGTAGAACAAGTACTTAAAGCTCAAAAGGAATTGCTCAATGAGATGAATAGTAAGAAAAATGATTATGCTGTTAAAGTGGCTACTAGAACTGGTAGAATGACTCAGGAACCTTTGTATCCTGAAGGCCACCCTAAGAGAATTGAGCAAGATTCTCAGAGAAATAATATTGACGCACCTAGTTCTTCTAAAAGGAAGAAAAAGAAAAATGATAGAACTGCGCAAATTTCTAGTGAACCTATTGCTGAACCACCTGATAATCCAAATGATATATCTATGTCTGATGCTGAAACACAATCTGGTAATGAACATGAACCTAATGAAAATGTTAATGATGATGTTCGTAATAATGCTCAACCTAGTAATGATAATGATGTAGAAATTGAACCTGCTGTTGATCTTGATAACCCACAATCAAAGAATCAACGTTATGATAAGAAAGACTTTGTTGCTAGGAAACATGGTAAAGAAAGAGAGCCTTGGGTTCAGAAACCCATGCCTTTTGCTCCCAAACCATCCAAGAAAAAGGATGATGAGGATTTTGAGCGCTTTGCTGAAATGATTAGGCCTATCTTTTTGCGTATGCGATTAACTGATATGCCTAAAACAAATCCTTACGCTAAGTACATGAAAGATATTATTACAAATAAAAGAAAAATACCGGAAGCTAAAATTTCCACCATGCTCGCTAATTATACTTTTAAGGGTGGAATACCAAAGAAACTTGGAGATCCAGGAGTACCTACTATACCATGCTCCATTAAAAGAAACTATGTTAAAACTGCTTTATGTGATCTTGGAGCCGGTGTTAGTGTTATGCCTCTCTCTTTATATCATAGACTTGATTTGAATAAGTTGACACCTACTGAAATATCTTTGCAAATGGCTGATAAATCAACTGCTATACCTATCGGTATTTGTGAGGATGTGCCTGTTGTGGTTGCAAACGTTACTATTTTAACGGACTTTTTTATTCTTGATATTCCCGAGGACGATAGTATGTTTATTATTCTTGCAAGACCTTTTCTTAATACTGCAGGGGCTGTTATTGATTGCAACAAAGGCAATGTCACTTTTCATGTTAATGGTAATGAGCATACGGTACACTTTCCGAGGAAACAACCTCAAGTTCATAGTATCAATTCTATCAGAAAAATTTCATCGATTATATTTGGAGGTTTTGAATTTCCTCTTCCTACTGTCAAGAAGAAATATGATATACTTATTATTTGGGATGTGCATATCCCCGTTGAGGTAACCTAGTGTAATTCGAAATTTCTCCGGTTTCATGTTAATCGGAATGAGTTGTTAACAAGACTTGATCAACCTTGTTAGTGGGTTCCTTTTGACGAGCATGAGATGGATGAAACTAGAAGCACAACCTTCTGTACCCTCTCTATACTTTCTGTTATTTAGTTAAAATAAAGTAAAAATAAATAATTTTCTGTCTGTTATCTGATTATTCGTGCAATATAAAAATACCTCAAAAATAAAAGTTCTCCAAATGCCCTGAAAATTAAATATGATTTTTTATAGAATATTTGAGGATTTATGGAACAAAGAACACACCAGGGGGCCAACCACCTTGCCACGAGGGTGGAGGGCGCCCCCCTAGGGCGCGCCCCCTGCCTTGTGGGCCCATGGTGGCCCTCCTCCACTTATTCTTTCAGCCACACACTTCATCTTCCTCCCCCAAACACGAAAAACCAGCTCAAACCCGAGTCCAAGCTCGTTTTGCTGCCATTTTCGATATCCTTGCTCAAAGCACCTCTCACAAAACTGCTTGGGGAGATTGTTCCTCGGTATGTGACTCCTCCATTGGTCCAATTAGTTTTTGTTCTAGTGCTTTATTCATTGCAAATTTTTGCTGCTTAACCCTGTTCTTGAGCTTGCATGTCAAATTTATATGGTCAAAAGTAGTTTTGATGCATGATATAGGCTCTAGGCACTTGTAGGAGTAGTTGCTATCAATATTATTGAGTTTGGTTTACTTTTATTTTGAAGTTACTAAAAATTTCAGAATTTTTCAGAAAATGATGAGGAGATTATTGAGGGGCTCATCGAGCCAAAGCTTGAAGGAAAAGGCACCGAAGCCTAAGTATAATTTGCCGCGCACCACGGAGGTTCGGGCGTGTGAATGGCCTTCCGAGGATTTCTTGAGAGCAGCCGGGATTTATGAAGATTTTCATGAATTGGCTCATAATGCAGGCGTCACCCCTTTCCTCCACGACCAATGCGATCAGTATCTCTTACTCACAAATACCTTTGTGCAAAACTTTTATTTTCATTCTAGGAACTCACCACCTATGGTGGAGTTCATTTATATGATGAGCATAAGGAGATGTCACTTTATGATTTCTGTCGGATTTGTTTAGTCCCTTTTGGGGGCAAGACAGAAGAACCACATCATGATGATGTGGAGGGATTTATTAGTACTATCACTGTAGGGGAAACTAGGAAGGTTTCTGATGCACGAATCACTAGCATACATTTTCCTGTTTTACGTTACTTTGCATTATTTGCTAGTCATTGCTTAATTGGTCGCGGAAACTGTGGAAACCTTAGTATCCCTGATATTATTATTTTGCTCCAAGGTTTATACAGTGATAACACTTTCAGTATGGGCGACATTATTGCTAGACGGTTAAGTATGAACCGTACTAAGGGTCCCATCTTTGGAGTCATCTATGCTACACGCCTAGCTGCACATTTTAACATACCTATTAGGCATGCGGAGAAGGAATAAAAAGTGCTGCCTCATGTTTATTTAGATTATAAAAGTATGGTGGCACATGATTTCATTGTTAAGAATAGGGCAGGAGAGCTTAAATATCAATTGTTCGTTAATAAACATCATCCTGAGACCATTACCTTGCCTGCTCCTGCTTTGTTTGATTTGACTGTAGGCAAGTACCTTGTTTCGTTGACGGCTATCCACACCTACCGGAACCATGCACCAGCCGAGGAGCCAGAACCGGAACCATAATTTGATCCTTCACGATAGTCTAACTATCAGTGGGATCCAGAGATGATTGCCAGCCAGTGGCAATCGGAGCCTTCTTCTTCCTCATCACAGTACGACCCCAACAACTGTTATTATGGATATCAGCCAGGCCAGCCATGGCCATAGACCAACTTAGGCCAAAAGCCTAAGCTTGGGGGAGTACGTATTTCTCACCGACATTACATTTATGATCACACACACTCATTGCTAGATGTCGGTGCTCATACTTTTTCATTGTATCATCCATGCTAGTTTATTTCCTTTTATGCTTTCTTCTTGTGTGTTTAATAAACCTTAAGAAAAAACCAAAAAAATTAGTTGTAGCTTTTAATTAATTTACTTTCCATGCTTGTAGTAGTAATTAAAAAGAAAACCCAAAAATATTTCCTGTTCTTCTTTTGCTTGTTGGGAGCTTTCCCATGTAAATAGTTTTATTTCTTTTATTTCTTTGGGGGTCAGTAGGAGAAGACCATGATTAAATTGTTGAAGTGGCTCTTTTATGCATTATTGTTTATCTGATAAAAGAGCCCATATTGCTTGGTCTTCTCCTGCTTATTGAATGCTCGCAGATTCCAGCTTAGTCCAATGCACGTGCACTCTTATTATTATTATTCACATCGTTCGGTCGTGCAAGTGAAAGGCAATATGATGATATATGATGGAATGACTGAGATGAGAAAAGCTAGTACGAACTCGACCTCTTTTATTTTTGTAAATATGATGAGTTCATCGTTCTTGATTCAGCTTGTTATGAATAAACATGTTTGCAATGACAATTAGAGATCATAGTTGCTTGTGCCATGCTTGATTAGCTGTGAGTTATAATGGTTTACCTTGCGTGCCAACAAGCTATTAAAATGGTTATTGTCGGTGTCAAAACCGGTGGAACTCGGGTAGGGGGTCCCGAACTGTGCGTCTAAGGCGGATGGTAACAGGAGGCAGGGGACACGATGTTTTACCCAGGTTTGGGCCCTCTTGATGCAGGTAAAACCCTACGTCCTGCTTGATTATTCTTGATAATATGAGTAGTACAAGAGTTGATCTACCACGAGATCAGAGAGGCTAAACCCTAGAAGCTAGCCTATGGTATGATCGTATGTTGTCCTACAGACTAAAACCCTCCGGTTTATATAGACACCGGTGGAGGCTAGGGTTACACAAGGTCGGTTACAAAGGAGGAGGTATGCATATCCGTATTGCCTAGCTTGCCTTCCACGCCAAGTAGAGTCCCATCCGTACGTGGGACGAAGTCTTCAATCTCATATCTTCATAGTCCAACAGTCCGGCCAAAGGATATAGTCCGGCTGTCCGGAGACCCCCTAATCCAGGACTTCCTCAGTAGTCCCTGAACCAGGCTTCAATGACGATGAGTCCGGCGCGCAATGTTGTCTTCGGCATTGCAAGGCGGGTTCCTCCTACGAATACACCACAGAAGAGTTTGAATACAAGGATAGTGTCCGACCCTGCAAAATAAGTTCCACATACCACCATAGAGAGAATAATATTTCCACAAATCTAATCTGCTGACACGTTTTGGCAACACGACATCACCCCATGGCTCGGTAATTATTCGAACCGTTTTTCTTTAACCAGCCCCGCACATAACGCGAGGCGGTTTCTTGACACGTCTTGTCAAAGCAGAGATCATGTTCCCCTTATTACGGGATTCCCATCAATATGGGCGTGGGTAGCCCAACCGCGCCACCAATTATGACGCTTGGGGGATAAGCGAGTTTTACCAGGCTGGTGGGGGGTGCATAGTTTCATCCGCCCTTATAAAGGGATAAGGTTTCACCTTTTTCTATCCAAGCCTTCTTCCTCCTTGCTCATCCATTCTCGCGCACTCGAGCTCCAACGCCCAAGTCCACATCCTTCTCCTCAACTCTCTCCAAACATGTCCGGAGCGGGAGGCAAGTGGATGGCCTCCTCCGTCACGGAGGGACACATCAAAAAGCTACGTGGAGCCGGATACTTAGCCGCGGATATCGCGCACCGGCTGCCAGCCGCGGGGCAGGTCGTCCCTACCCCGGAACCTCACGAAAGGGTGGTTTTCCTCCCCCACTTCGTCCGTGGACTGGGGTTTCCCCTCCATCCATTCGTCCACGGCCTCATGTTCTATTATGGGCTGGACTTTCATGATCTGGCCCCGAATTTCCTCCTCAACATCTCGGCGTTCATCGTCGTGTGCGAGGCTTTCCTCCGCATCCGGCCCCACTTCGGCCTGTGGCTGAAGACCTTCAATATCAAGCCGAAGATGGTTGGCGGCCAACAAGTGGAATGCGGCCGAGCCATGGTGGGCAAAAAGCCCAACGTTATATGGCTCGAGGGCTCCTTCGTGGAGACCATAAAGGGGTGGCAATCGGGGTGGTTCTACATCACCGAGCCGCATGACACCAACTGGGTGGCGGCCCCCGAGTTTCGATCCGCAATCCCCACGCGGCTCACTTCCTGGAAGGAGAAGGGCCTGTCGTGGGGTTCATCGGTGGAGCTGGACGGACTCCAGAAGTGTATCCGGAACATGATAAGCAAGAAACTTAAGCTTGTCAACATAGTCCAGGTCATGCTCTTCCGTCGGATCCTCCCGTGTCAACAACGGGATTTCAACTTATGGGAGTTCGACCCGGCCTAGCACCAGACTCTACATGAGCTCTTCGACACGACGCATAAGGACGTCTGAAGGGTGATGTTCAAGGGTGCCGAGGTCCCTCCTTCTCTTATCGAGGACCGCGGGCTAAGCGCGAAGCGCCCTGCGAATTCGGTAAGTTCTGTACATCTTGTAGGATATTTATATCCCATAGCTTAACCATGTGCGGGGTCTGAGCTCCAATGCCTTTAACAGGACTGGGTGGAGACATCGGAGCAGATTAACTGTCCGACCCCTTTGCCCGAAGACCCTGTGGACACTCTCCTGACGGAGATGCGGACTCCGGTTCCTTATGAGGTGCCGGAGAAGACCAAGAAGAAGGCAAAGGGAACCCGAAAGAGTTCCCGGCGCCAGGTGGTATCGGACTCATCGTATGATAACACCGAGACGCACTCCTCCCGTGAAAACGAGGAGAAGGAAGATGAAGATTCTCCCCCTCCAGCCGGTGGAGACAAGAAAAGGAAGGCCGCCCCAACCGGGGAGGCCGAAGGGTCCAAGAAGGGAAGGACTCTCCTTCCGGACTGCTCCACCACCGCCGCCGACGGCGAAGACGAGTGGCTGCTCAGGGCCAAGCCCCTGGCGAAGTCGTAAGTATTCGGATACCAGAGTAACTCATAGCATACTTTGTTGCACTACTTCTCCTAACATCGAATATGATTATGCAGTCTGCCCCAAGCCCGTATCGACGTATCATCGTCGGATGGTTCCTTGGACTCATCGGACATGAATAGTGATACACTTCCAACCGCCTCCTCTCCTTGCCCTACGGACAATGCCGAGGTGTTGTCTCAAGGGGCACCGAGCCGGGGGAGACAGTCCCGGAGGCGCCTCAAGGCGACCTTCCGGACTCTAGGAGCAAAGGGAGCAAGGCTCCCAGGGGCTCCAAGTTCGGCCCTCATATGGACACCGCGCCGGAACCTCCAGTGGTTCCTGACTCGAGCAGGCGTCCCTCTTCCAAGAGGGGCAAGCCGTCCGTGCCGGTGACCTCTGTCCAACCAGAGGCACCGGACGAACTGCTGGGAGCGCTTCACGGCGCTTCCATCGATGAAGAGCACCGCACTATTATGAGTGCGGTGATCAAGAAGGTTCAGTCCACCAAGAGTGGACTGACTGAAGCCTGTGCCAGCCTTCTAACAGGCTTTGAGGTAAGTATATAAAATATAGGAAAAATATTACCGCATAGACAGTAGCCCTTGATGCTTTGTTTGGTGTTCACAAAGAAAAGCCGAATAGAGGATCAAATAATATCTGCAGGAGTCTAATATAAGTATGTCTATATGCGTATGCAGGCTTCGCTACTGACCTCTGCCGCACTGACTGCGGAGGTCGCCGCACTGAAGCAGAACCTCGAGCGGTCCGAGGAAGAGCTCGGCCTTGCCAAGAGGCAGCTCGAGGAGAACAAAGGTAAGTAATGCCTTGTCCATATATATATATGATGCAGTTACGAAATGACAGGATCATCATGGATGCGTCAGGTGCCACGACCGAAGTGGCGACCCTGAAGCAAGCGTTGTCCGAGGCCGAAAACAAAGCGGCCAAGGAGCGCACTGAGCGGGAAAAACAAGAGGCATGGGTGGGCGAGGTGCAGCAAGAGCTCCAGGCTCTCGTGAAGAAGCACAAGGCTTTGGAGCTTGACTCGAAGACGCGAGAGTCGAGCTTGTCGCGGCCCTCGAGAGCACAAAGCATGCCAAGGCCGAAGCCCAAAAGGCCCTCCAGGAAATTGAGGCGATGAGGAAGATAGCGGCGGGTAAGGCATTCAATATGCAAAGCAAGCATGTGAAAGTAAATTACTTGTTACTTACCCGAGTCCGGAGCTCTCCAGGAGCATTCGTAGATTTGCCCCGCAGCGTGTCGGATGCCGTGAAATATTACCAGGCCAAGGAGGGAAGCTGGACGAAGAAGTTGTTCTGGTCTCAGTATACTGGGACCGAACACCCGGTGCCTATGAGAGACCAGCTGAAGCAACTGGTCGAGCTGCACAAGGCGGCCGAGCAGGCCATGAGGGGCCTTATAATCCGGATGTGGCCTGGCGACTCCCTTCCCAACAGCTACTTCGGCCTGGTGAGGCGGCTTTTAGATGCCTGCCCACGGCTGGAGGTCATAAAGCGGTTCGTCTGCATCAAAGGTGCACGCTAGGCCTTTGCCCGTGCGAAGGGGCAGTGGGCCAAGATGGATGCCGAGAAGCTGGTGAAGGAGGGGCCACTGTAGGGCAAGGAGCATCGCCACCCCCGAAATGTATTATGAGGGTGTTCTGAAGGGTGTCCGTCTTGTGGCGGATGAGTGTGCGAAGGATGAAATTTTTGAATGAACTTGCTCGTGTGATCCTGTACTATGAAAACTTGTTCATATGCGCTATGCAACAATTGTTTGAATTTAAAATATTACCTTCTGTTCGGCTATTTATCAAATTTGAGAGATGGCCAGTCGTCGGCTTCTGCCCCCATGCCACGAGTGCTGGGGTGTTCGGGATAAACCTGAGCACTCCTTTTCCCATTGTTGGGTCCTTCGAGGGAGGTGCTCAGCACAACGAAGAAGGCAATCGGACTATAATGCTCTATCACTCTCACTTAGCCATAGAAGTCTACAATTTTAAATTTTGGCGAAGCCCCTAATATTCGGAAGGCCGAATTCGGGGCGCTATACACGCCTTAAGCCGGACAAAGCCGACTCCTCGCTCTAAGCGGCATAAGTCTTTAGGGACTCGAGACCTCTCGAACAGCGACCAGCTCTCGCCTTATCATGACAGTCAGTTTTAGCTTTCTCTACTGAGGTGCTTAGCCCAGATGAACTGGGGCACAATCGCAGTAGTTCTCCCAGTGCTACCTTAGCCGATATAGCGGAACGAAAGGTACCAAAACATGGGAGCTGGGTAAACTCAACTATTGACCCAAGACATGATTCGGAGCTGATGCATATAATACTATAAGTTCGGGGTGCCGCACTGTCGAAAGTGTTCGGACTTCTCACGCCGTATTATGGGGTACGCTTAATCCCCTGGCGTATTGGGCGTACCAGAGTGTACGGTTGCTGAATGTCATGAATGAACATATATATAGAGTGGCACTATTCTAATCCTGGGATTAGAATAACTATTTGGATCATGGAGCCCTATATAGGGGCGATACGATGTTCCTGAGATCTAAGAAATACACCGGACCGACACAGAAAATGTCCACCCAGCCCACCCGTTGCCCCGATCCCCTTTCCCCAACACCGCTACCACCATCTGGATCGCATCGCCACCGCCACCCTCCCTGGATCTCGTCGCCGAGCCCCCGCCCCCCGACCAACTCGCTCCGGTGCCCCACCCCGAACCCGCCGCCGCCGGTGCCGAGCTCCGCGCCGAACCTCCCCGCCATCGGTGCCCCGTCCCACCTCTCTCGCCTCGGCCCAGAGCCCCTCCCGCCAGTGCCATGCTCGCCACCGCCCCAGTCAACACCAGGCGACGCCGATCTCCGCTCCAATAGGGCCACCGCGCCAGCTTCCCCGGTCACCGCGGCCACCCGCCAGCTTCCCCGGCCGCCGCGGCCACCCGCCACTTTCCCTGGCCGCCGCGCCTCCCACCCGCGACTCGCCCATCTCTTCCACCTCCCGACCGCTACCAGTCCACCTCCGAGCCGAACGATCCTGTAGCCACCGTTGCCCCCAACCCCCACCGCGCCAGCCGCCGATGCGGCGATCGAGCAAACCCGGGCTGCCGCATCCCCCGAGCTCTCTCGTTGCGTCGCGGCCACCGCCTACCTGTAGCAAGCCTCCGTCAACATCGTCTCCCCGATGCGCGCCGCCACCACACGGCCCCCATCCTGCCTCACGTGACTCCCCAATAGAGCCGCCGCCATGGCCGCATCCTCCAGCTCCACCATGCCGCTGCAGTCCAACGACTCCATTTGCAGCCGTTCACCACTACCGCGCAAGGTAAGCTGGATCCCAACATCTTGCTCATCCCCGTCGCAACCAGCGTGGTCGCAGCCATGGCTCCCTGCATGCCGCAATTGTAGCTCAACCTGCCTTGCGATGCGGACGTAGGCCTCCTCCCGTGCTGGCGAGATGTGTGCGTGCTACATGCAGAAAACAAGTAATGGCTCTGCTCTCCCGTCAGTTACCCCTCCGGCCGACCGGCCAGCTCCACCCATCTGAACTTCCTGCGGCAAACACTCGAGTTGCTTCCCGCAGCAGTGGAGATGAGGAGACAAAAGTTCTTCTCCTGCTCGCCTTCGTTAGTGTTTGATTTGTCTGATGGCCAAAGTGGAGTGCTCAATGGTGCCTGGATTGCAAAGTGGTGAGGTGCAGTAGTACTTGGGACAATAACAGCTTCTTGCTGAAAGAAGGTGCGACACCACCCATGGAAAAAGTGGAGGAAAAAGTACAGACAAAACTAGCAGGCTAACTTGTACAACATTGCGTTCAAAAAGCAATGTGTTCAGTGATGCGTTCATGCATGTTTGTTGCCTCCAAATGTCAACCTTTACATGTAGATGCTGGTAGTTCATTCTTTAGTTCTCAGGGCACCACTAATGGCCGGTCCCTAATATCTTGATGTACCATAATCTTCTGACCATTACATTTGACATATTCGATGGAAAACTTACTGTTTCATGGCAATTCACTAAGGAAAAGAATTGTGGCAGTAAAAAATGTAAAAGTATTCCAAAATAAACTAAAAAGGGAATAATCCAATTTCTATACAAATAATGTGGTATTAATTCAAGTACATATATTTATAACAGTGCGTTGACAAAAAGGAACACACCACCAGTACCGTTTTTTTCACATATGTTTGAAGAACTGTGGTAACCAGGAAAACAAAATACTTTTCAGATGTGAATTTTATTTTTTGAACTGTGTGTGTGAATGCATGTAGCACACGAAGTGTGTGTGTAATTTTCTTGAGTTTCAATAGCTTGTGAAGTTCATGTTTCAGAAATTCATAAGTTCATGTATACTAAATACTGAAGAAAATCATCAATGAAAAAAAGGTCCGCCTAGGCCATTTCACCGACAGCAAAAAATGCCTAAAAATGTCGTGAGACAAAAAAAAACTTCACAAAATATAAATAGTAAGTTCGTACAAAGGTGGAAAAAACACAATTTTTGTTTTTTAAGTTAACCATTTCTTAAAATACCTTGACGTTAAAATTTAAATAATAGTGTGCTTCAATGTTTATTACAAACATGTAGTTTCACCTATTACCATAGAATAAACAAATAAGTTCAAAAATTAAAAATGGAGCGGTTTCAAAAAGTTTATAAAAAATGGTGTTTCTACATTTTACTAAAAAAATGGCGAAGTTCAAATTGAAATAACATATAAGTTCGAATTAAAAAAACTGAGCAGTTTAAAAAGTTTGTAAACATGGATTTGCCCCTGTTTTTTTAAGATCTAGAAGTTGAAATTTAGAGAAGTGAGCGGTACGATGTTTATTATATAACTAGGACTTTTCCTTTTACTAATGAATAACACCAAGAAGTCAAAATTAAAAAATGAAGCCGTTTGATGTTTATAAAAAATCTTAGATTTTGCTCAATACTAAAGATTAAAATCAAGAAGTTCAATTTTTAAAAACGGAGTAGTTCAATGCATATTAAAAACTTAGTTTTTTCTCGTTACAAAAGAATAAAGCCAAGAAGTTCGATTTTGAAAAGCAAAGCAATTTGATATTTATTTGAAAACTCGGTTTCTTCGGTTACTAAAGAATAAGATCAATAAGATCTATTCGAAATAATGAAAAAATTCAATGTTTCTAACAAAAATCCAATTTTCAGATTCCTAAAAAGCACACAAAGAAGTTGAAAAAAAGTTAGAGCGGTTTAATTTCTATGAAAAAATCAGATTTTTTTTCGTTACTAAAGTGAAATTGGGAGAAGTTCAAATTGACAACAGACGAAAGTTCACATACTGCATGGTGTGTCTTTCATATGAGAAAATAAGAGTAAAAAGGCCAAGTCCAAAATTTTTGTTGCTAGAAGTTCAAGTGCACAGACTGGGAAAGTTCAAAAAGTTCCTCATGTTCAACAAGTTTCCACAACGGAAGCTCAAATTAAAATAATAAAAAATAGTTTAGAAAAATTAATTAGAAAAAGAATGTGGAGGGGGTCCAATATTTATGAGAAAACTAGGATATTTTGATGCTAAAAGAAATAAACCAAGAAGTCCAAATTATAAAAGAAGAGAAGTTCAATATTTATAAAAAACACAGGTTTCCTTCATTAGTAAAGAATAAAATTAAAGAAGTTCAAATTAAAATAAGAGTAGTTTGATGTTTATGGAAAACTCAAATTCTTTCCATTTCTAGGAAAAATAAAAGTATGAGGTTCAATTTTAAAAAATGTTTGATGCTTATTTGAAAACACATTTTTTTCTAAGAATAAGACTAAGAAGTTCAATTTGAAATAACAGAGAAGTTCGAAGTATATAAAAAAATCGGGTTTGTTGCAAGCCGTTCGACCTCCAATTACATGTTTTAAAATGGCAAAAAAATGACGTTCAACCTTTAATTGTGTGTAATTCGACGTATACACAAAAATGTGACAGAAGTTCAAGGTGAAAACAGCGGGAAGTTCAACTAGTACAGGAAATGCGTTTTAGATAGGAATATAAGAATAGAAAATAAAAAGCTTAGAAAGTTTGTTGCAAGAAGTTCCTCCTGGTGAAGTTCAAGATCTCTAGTGCGAGACGTCCAACCTTCAATTACATGTAAAAAACAGGCAAAAACGACGTTGTTTTTTCCATTTTTAAAACTACTCTCAAACGACAAAAAATTGTAACGTTTGTCTATATAAAAAAGATGCTCCTATTCATAAGCTTTCCAACGGTATATTATATGTTACATTCCGATGTACAGTTTAAAAGTTTCATGTATACCAATTAAAACACATTTTTGTGTAATGAAAAAATTATTTTGAACCGTCACAAGTATGAAAAAATGATAAACGCGGGAAAGTTGCATGTTTTCAACAGCTTTTCATTGATATATCATTTGCTCAATTCTGGTAAGTGGTTGGGGAGTTATGGGTAAAAAATAACACGTGAAAAATAGAGTGAAGTTCAAAAAGAACTGATCCAGAAGTTCAATCTCTTCATGAAGTGCTTTTTCGGAGACTGTTATTTCGATGAAGGCAGAACGCGTGATCTCAGAAGTTAAGATCGATAACTGTGAGAAGTTCACATAGTACACGGTGTGCATTTTGTATTAAAAAAATGAAAATGTAAAGCCTAAAGTTTTCTTGCTAGAAGTTCAAGTGCTCGGCCGGAGAAAGTTCAAAAATTCTTGTGATAGAGGTGAAAACAACACAGAAGTTCAACTACTGCAAACGAAAATACATCACAGAAGTTCAACATGGAAATAGCAGGAAGTTCACCTACTACACTGAATGAATTTCAGATGAAAAACTTTCAAAATCGTCGCGAGTATGAAAAAATGATCAACACGGGAAAGTTGCGTGTTTACAGTAGCTTTCCATCGGTATATCACCTGCTCAATTCCGGTGAGTGGATGGAGAGCTACGAGCAGTGGATGGAGAGTTGCGGGCAAAAAAACACGTGAAAAATAGAGTGAAGTTCAGGTACACATGCCGAGAAGGTCAGGTTCTTCACGCGGTGCATTTTCGAAGAATCTGTTTCGAAATAGAGGCAGAACGAGTGATCTCGCCGTTTTCGAAATTACATAAAAACGGCTAGGAATAAGAGAAAACCATCAACATGAAAAAGTTTCGCATTTTCCGTATCTTTTCAGCGGTATATTATTTGCCCCATTCCGATAAAGTTTGTATAAATTACGGCAAAATACGTTTTTAGCCATTTTCAAAACTGACATAAACCGTAACGAATTAGGAGAAACAGTATATACAAAAAAGTTTCGCATTTATTCAAGCTTTCCAACGCCATATGATTTGCTACATTTGGACGTACGGTTAAATAATTAGCTCAAAAATACGAACTCAGTGGAAGTTGTACCGTTTTCTAAATTACTTTTAAACTGTTCAAAATTAGAAAAAACTTTTAACATGAAAAAGTAGCGCATTTTCATAAGCTTTCCAACGCCATATTATTTGCCTCAATTGGATTAGCCGTTTAGAAATGGCATCGAAAAAACGAACTCGGCTGTTCGGTTTGCGAAATTCTACGATTTTCCAAATTACTCTTTAACCGTAGGGAATTAGAGAAAACCTTCAACATATGGAAGGAGCGGTTTTTCAGCAGCTTTCCAACGCCATATTATTTGCCTCATTCCGATAAATGGTTTAAAAATGCGATCGAAAATACGATTCGCGTTTTTTGTATGAAGAAAAAACGGTTTTCAAAACTGCTCTGAAACCGCTTAAATTTTGCCCAAAAATTTAACTTGCATCATGATACTGATGTCCATAGCTTTCCAACGGTATATCACAAGCCCCATTTGGACACCTTTCAGCTGAAGTTCAACCTAGTACTCGGGGAAGGTCAGGCGCGTTACTCGGGAAGTTCATGTTGTGATCAGAATATTATTCTGATCCCGTGATCAGAATAGTGTATATATATATAAGAAGAATAGAGAATGCGATAATAGTCTAGTGCTATGCATTGTTTATTCAAAAAGGTGCGTCGAAGCAGAATGATACAAGTAGTGCGATAAGCAAAAAGTAGGACTATTTGACATGTCCCCTCCAAGGGCAAGCTGAGGAATGATATTTAAAGCAGGTATTTCACTCGTTATCAGAGACCACCTGGGAATTCCTTGATGTGACGTAGCTTTCTGCCTCCTTGGTTGTTGTATCGTGTGTCCGGCAATCGTACTGCCGGACGGGGCTTCCAGAGATTAAAGTCCTGAAGGAAAGAAAAATAAAAGAGCGGGAAGCCCCTAGTGTGGTTGATCCGCGTCTTGGGGTGTGCCGTAGTCGTGCCCCTCCCCACCTGTGCCCATGGTATTTTCAATGCGTAATTATGTATGCGTGGCACGGATTTCCCCGTTTGGCTGGGACTGGGGTGGGGGCCGCATTGCTATGCGAGCTCAGAACATGCCAGGCGGTCTTGTTGCCGATTACTCCGGGCGCGCTTGAAGGTGTCCGGGTCCTTAATCGCCGAACTGGTGATTGCCTTAAGAGGCTGCTTTGCGCTTCTGCTGCGAGGGTCGTAGTGTGCTCCTCCGTGTGGAGAGAGCGCTCTGTGTTTCCATTGACTGTGATGACCCCCCGAGGTCCTGGCATCTTGAGCTTGAGATATGCATAGTGCGGTACCGCGTTGAATCTCACAAATGCGGTTCGCCCGAGCAGTGCATGATAGCCACTCCAGAACGGGACTATATCGAAGATTAACTCCTCGCTCCGGAAGTTATCTGGGATCCGAAGACCACTTCCAGTGTGACTGAGCCTGTGCAATGGGCCTCTACACCTGGTATGACGCCTTTGAAGGTCGTTTTGTGGGTTTGATCCTTGAAGGGTCTATACCCATTTTGCGCACTGTGTCCTGATAAAGCAGGTTCAGCCTGCTGCTGCCATCCATAAGGACTCGAGTGAGGTGAAATCCGTCGATGATTGGGTCTAGGACCAGTGCGGTGAATCCGCCATGATGGATACTAGTGGGATGGTCCCTGCGATCGAAGGTGATTGGGCAGGAGTACCATGGGTTGAACTTCGGGGCGACTGGCTCCAACGCATATACATCCCCTAACGCACGCTTCTGCTCCCTCTTGGGGATGTGGGTTGCGTATATCATGTTCACCGTCCGCACTTGTGGGGGGAACCTCTTCTGTCCTCTGGTGTTCGGCTGCCGGGGCTCCTCCTCGTCATCGCTATGTGACCCCTTATCTTTGTTTTAGGCATTTAACTTGCCAGCCTGCTTGAACACCCAACATTCCCTGTTGGTGTGGTTAGCTAGCTTGTCGGGGTGCCATGTATTTGGCACGAGCGATCGAGTATTCGGTCCAAACTAGACGGGCCCGGAGTGCTTCTTTTGAATGGCTTTTTTCGCTGACCGGGTTTAGAGCCTTTGAATCCGGCATTGACTGCCGTATCCTCGGTATTGTCGTTGTTAATGCGGCGCTTGTGTTTGTTGTGACGTGACCTGCCATTGCTATCCTTGGTATCCGAAGTACCATGGTTCTTTGATATGTTATTGCTGCGAGCCAGCCAGCTGTCCTCTCCCGCGCAAAAGCGGGTCATGAGTGTCGTGAGGGCTGCCATAGATTTCGGATTTTCCTGGCCAAGGTGCCGGGCGAGCCACTCATCGCGGATGTTGTGCTTAAAAGCTGCTAGGGCCTCTGCATCCGGACAGTCGACGATTTGATTTTTCTTTGTCAGGAACCGTGTCCAGAATTGCCTGGCCGATTCCTCTGGCTGCTGAATTATGTGGCTCAAGTCATCGGCATCTGGTGGTCGCACATAAGTGCCCTGGAAGTTGTCGAGGAATGCGGCTTCCAGATCTTCCCAACAGCCAATGGATTCTGCTGGCAGGCTGTTGAGCCAATGCCGAGCTGGTCCTTTGAGTTTGAGTGGGAGGTATTTGATGGCGTGTAGATCGCCACCGCGGGCCATGTGGATCTCCTCTGGGATTTGGTGATCCATTACTTCGTCTGTGAAGCATAGGGGGTGTACAGCATCTCTGTACTGGGCTATATCACGACGCAACTCAAATGAGTCTTGTCCGCTGTGTTCGGCCCGGCCGGATTTACTTTTACTATATCCGGCGTGACGGTTATCATCTCGCATAGTGGCGCGCCCTCGTGATCCGTAGATCGATCTTGCGTGCTTTGCTTTATCCTCCAATATGTCTCGCAGGTCTGGCGTATTTCCCCATGCCTGGACATTTTTATTTGAGTGGCGTCGGGGTGCGGGCTGAGCTTTTGGCTGAAATGCCTCTCTATCGCGGCCACGGGGTGGCCGATCAGCCGCGTCATACGCTGGAGATGTGGGTTTTGGTGCTTCCTCCTCTAGTCGGGGTAGCAACCTGCGCTTTGGGTAACTCTTGGAGGGACGTTCGAGTTTATATTCCTCGGCTGCAAGGACTTTAGTCCATCTGTCAGCTAGCCAATCATGATCAGCTTGAAGCTACTGTTGCTTTTTATTCTAGCTATTTGCCGTGGCTATAAGCCAGCGCTTGAAGCGTTCTTGTTCGACGGGATCCTCAGGCACGACAAATTTGTCATCGTCGAGGCTTGCCTCGTCTTCAGAGGGAGGCATGTAATTATCATCCTCTGCCTCTCTATCTGCCGCTCTCTCGGGAGGGCTGGCTTCTCCATCCTCCTGCTCTAAATCCTGCTGGAGGGGATTGTTGTTATCTTCGGCACTGTCAGGAGTGCTATTATCTCCTGTGTCGGTATCATCGCTTTTTCCTTGGCGAGACTTAGAGCGGCTGACGTCGACGCTTGGGTTGCTTCTTGGAGGGGTCATCCTCCGCTGTCCCGTCGCCATTGCCGTCTTTGGGTGTGTCCACCATATATATATATATATATATCATATGATGAGGTGGCTGTCCAGGGCCCTGTGGGCAGTGGTTCTTGTCCCCTGCCTCCTGGGTAAACATCGTGTCCCCTGCCTCCTGTTACCATCCGCCTTAGACGCACAGTTCGGGACCCCCTACCCAAGATCCGCCGGTTTTGACACCAACGTTGGTGCTTTCATTGAGAGTTCCACTGTGGCGTCACCATAAGGCTCGATGGCTCCTTCGATCATTGGTAACGATGCGGTCCAGGGTGAGGTTCTCCTCCCCGGACAGATCTTCGTATTCGGCGGCTTCGCACTGCGGGCCAACTCGCTTGGCCATCTGGAGTAGATCGAGAGCTACGCCCCCTAGCCATTAGGTCAGGTTCGGAAACTTAAACTACACCGCGGACATCCGCGGAGACTTGATCTTCGACGGATTCGAGCCCATGTTAGGTGCGCCGCACAATCACGGCGAGCGTGACGTAACTCTGCCGTCAGACAGTGTTCGGGAGATCACACCTGCAACTACTCCGGCCCTCAATCCGGAGAAAATTGCACCATCCGAGGACGGAGGGATAGACCCCGCCACGGAGGCCGCACTCTCAGTGGCGATGGAGCCGGATACTGACTTTACCCCTTGCGAGAGCCGTGTTGCCGAACCACTGGATTCGTCTCCGGCCACGGACTCCGAGCCGCCTGCGTCCGTGCCTATCGAATCTGATTGGGCGCCAATCATGGAGTTCACCTCCGCGGATATCTTTCAGCACTCGCCTTTCGGCGATGTGCTAAATTCATTAAGGTCTCTCTCCTTGTCAGGAGAACCTTGGCTGAACTATGTCCGGCTAGAATGGGATGCGAACGATGAAGAAATTCGCTTCCCACCCACCACCCACTTAGTAGCCACTGTCGACGATTTAACCGACATGCTCGACTTCGACTCCGAAGACATCGATGGTATGGACGACGATGCCGGAGACGAACAGGAACCAGCGCCCACAGGGCGCTGGACCGCCACCTCATCATACGATATATACATGGTGGACACCCCCAAAGAAGGCAATGGCGATGAGACAGCGGAGGATGACCCCTCCCAGAAGCAACCCAAGCGCCGGCGTCAGCGGCGCCGCTCTAAGTCCCGCCATAGAAAAAGTAGTGATACCGGCACAAGAGACAATAACACTCCGGATAGTGCCGAAGACAACAACAATCCCCTCCAGCACGATTTAGAGCGGAAGGGTGAACAAGCTAGCCCTCCTGAGCGGGCAGAAGATGGAGAATTGGAGGAGGACAATTACATGCCTCTCTCCGAAGACGAGGTGAGCCTCGGCGACGAAGAATTTATCGTGCCTGAGGATCTTGTCGAACAGGAGCGCTTCAAGCGCTGGCTTATGGCCACAGCAAATAGCTTGAAGAAAAAGCAACAACAACTTCAAGCTGATGAAGACTTGCTAGCAGACACATGGAACGAAGTCCTTGTGGCCGAGGAGTACGAACTCAAGCGCCCCTCCAAGAGTTACCCAAAGCGCAGGTTGCTACCTCACCTTGAGGAGGAAGCATTGAAACCTACATCACTAGTGTACGATGTGGTTGACCGGCCACCTCGTGGCCGAGCCAGAGAGGCGTTTCAGCCTGCACCCCGCCGCCACTCAAACAAAAATACCAAGGCCCCGGGCAACACACGGGACCTGCGAGACGTATTGGACAGCAGGGCAAAACATGCAAGGTCGATATACGGGTCAAGGGGGCGCGCGCCAATGCGGGACGATGACCGTCGCTCCTGATACACTAAAAGTAAATCCGGCCGGGCCGAATACAGCAGACAAGACTCATATGAACTGCGGCGTGATATAGCCCGGCACAGAGGCGCCGCACACCCCCTATGCTTCACTGATGAAGTTATGGATCACGAATTCCCGGAGGGTTTTTAACCCGTAAATATCAAATCGTATGATGGTACAACAAATCCCGCTGTATGGATTGAGGATTTCCTCCTTCACATCCACATGGCTCGCGGTGATGATCTGCATGCCATCAAGTACCTCCCACTAAAACTCAAAGGACCAGCTCGACATTGGCTGAATAGCTTGCCAGCAGACTCCGTCGGCAGTTGGGAGGATTTGGAAGACGCATTCCTTGACAACTTCCAGGGCACTTATGTGTGACCACCGGATGCAAATGACTTGAGCCATATAACTCAGCAGCCAGGGGAATCGGCCAGGCAATTCTGGACACGGTTCCTAACTAAGAAAAACCAAATTGTCGACTGTCCGGATGCAGAGGCCTTAGTGGCATTCAAGCATAACATCCGTGACGAGTGGCTCGCCCGACACCTCGGCCAGGAGAAGCCGAAGTCTATGGCAGTCGTCACGACACTCATGACCCACTTTTGCGCGGGCGAGGATAGCTGGCTGGCTCATAGCAACAACACATCAAGGAATCTGGGCACTTCGGATACCAAAGATGCCAACGGCAGACCACATCGTAACAGACAAAAGCGCCGCAACAACGGCGATAACACCGATGATGCGGCAGTCAATGCCGGATTCAGAGGCTCTAGATCCGGTCAGCAGAAAAAGCCATTCAAAAGAAGTACTCCGGGCCCGTCCAGTTTGGACCGCATACTCGACCGCTCGTGTCAAATCCATGGCACCCCCGATAAGCCAGCCAATCACACCAACAGAGAATGTTGGGTGTTCAAACAAGCCGGCAAGTTGAATGCCGAAAACAAGGACAAGGGGCTGCATAGTGATGACGAGGAGGAGCCCCGGCCGCCGAACACAGGAGGACAAAAGAGGTTCCTCCCACAGGTGAAGACGGTGAACATGATATACGCATCCCACATTCCCAAGAGGGAACAGAAGCATGCATTAAGGGACGTCTATGCGATGGAGCCCGTCGCCCCAAAGTTCAACCCATGGTCCTCTTGTCCGATCACCTTCGATCGCAGGGACCACCCCACTAGTATCCGTCATGGCGGATCCGCCGCATTGGTCCTAGACCCCATCATCGATGGATTTCACCTCACTCGAGTCCTTATGGACGGCGGCAGCAGCCTGAACCTGCTCTATCAGGATACAGTGCGCAAAATGGGTATAGATCCCTCGAGGATCAAACCCACCAAAACCACCTTTAAGGGCATCATCCCAGGTGTAGAGGCCCGTTGCACGGGCTCAATCAAACTGGAAGTGGTCTTCGGATCTCCGGACAACTTCCGAAGCGAGGAGTTAATCTTCGATACCGTCCCGTTCCGCAGTGGCTATCACGCACTGCTCGGGCGAACTGCATTTGCAAAATTCAGTGCGGTACCGCATTACACATACCTCAAGGTCACGATGCCAGGACCTAGGGGGGTCATAACAGTCAATGGAAACATAGAACGCTCGCTCCGCACGGAAGAGCACACTGCGACCCTCGCAGCAGAAGCACAAAGCAGCCTTTTAAGGCAAACCACCAATTCGGCGATACAGCCCCCGGACACCGTGAAGTGAGTCCGGAGTAAACTGCAACAAGATCGCCTGGCACGTTCAGAGCTCGCCTAGCAATTCGGCCCCCGTCCCAGTCCCAATCAAGAGACGAAATCCATGCCGCGCGTACACAATTACGCACTGAAAATACCATGGGCATAGGCGGGGGCACGATCAGGGCACATCCCGCAATGCGGCTTAACCGCCCTAGGGGCTGCATACCTTTATCATTTTTTCTCTTTCAGGACCTTACTCTCTGGAAGCCCTTTCGGGCAGTACGATTGCCGGACACATTACGGGAAGAAACAACCAAGGAGGCAAGAAGCTAAGACGTACAAGGGAACCCCTAGGTGGTCTCTAATAATAATCGATATACCCACTTTTTACTATCCATACGCAGCTTGCCCTTGGATAGGACATGTCAAATAGTCCTATTTTTTGCTTATTGCACTACTTGTATCCGTACGCTTCGACGTATTATTTAAATAACAATGCATAGCATTAATCTATTATTTAAAGCCCTGCACGCACCCTCGATGCAGACGGACCGCTTTATGACTTCAAGCCGCGGGCAGGCATCCGCAAGCCGCCTCACCAGACCGAAGTAGCTGCTAGGCAGGGGATCGCCAGGCCACATCCAGACTATAAGACCCTTCATGGCCTGTTCGGCCGCCTTGTGAAGCTCGACCAGTTGCTTCAACTGGTCGCTCAGGGGCATTGGGTGTTCGGTCCTAGTATACTGAGACCAGAACAATTTTTCTGTTGAGCTCCCCTCCTCAGCTTGATAAAAACTCCGTGGCATCGAGTACACTGCGGGAAAGATCTGCGAACACTCCTGGAGAGCTCCGAACTCGGGTAAGTAAAAGGAAAGTTTCCTTCACATGCTTGCTTTGCATAATGAATGCCTTACCCGCTGCTATCTTCTTCACCGCGTCAATTTCCTGGAGGGACTTGTGGGCTTCAGCCTTGGTGCTCCGTGCGCTTTAGAGCGCCTTCGCAAGCTCGGACTCTCGCGTCTTAGAGTCAAGCTCCAAGGACTCGTGTTTTTTGGCGAGAGCCTCGAGCTCTTGCTGCACCTCGCCTACTCGGGCTTCTTACTTTTCCCGCTCAATGCGCTCCTTGGCCGCTTTGTCCTCGGCCTCGGACAACGCCTTCTTCAGAGTCGCCACCTCGGTCGTGGCCCCTAGCAAATCCATGATGATCCTATTACTTTACAACCGAATTTCTTTTTAATATAGAGACAAGGTATAGCTTACCTTTGCTCTCCTCGAGCTGCCTCTTGGTAAGGCCGAGCTCTTCCTCAGACTGCTCAAGGTCCTGCTTCAGTGCAGCGACCTCCGCAGTATGTGCAGCAGCGGCCAGCAGTGAAGCCTGCATATGCACATAGACATATTCTGATTAGACTCCTGAGTCATTATTTGATCCTCTATTCAGCCTTTCTTCGCGAACGCCGAACCGAGCATCAGGGGCTATTGTCTATGCGGTAATATTTTCCTATATTTTGATTGCTTACCTCAAAGCATGTTAGGAGGCTGGCACAAGCTTCGGTTAGTCCGTTTTTGGCAGACTGAACTCTCTCGATCACCGCACTCATGATAGTGCGGTGCTCTTTGTCGATGGAAGCGCCACGAAGCGCTTCCAGCAAGTTGTCCGGTGCCTCTGGATGGACAGAGGCCACCAGCATGGGTGGCTTGCCCCTCTTAACGGGGGATCGCCTGCCAGAGTCCGGAACCACCGAAGGTTCTGGCGCAGTGTTCGGCTGGGGGCCGAACTTGGAGCCCATGGGTGTCTTTCTCCCTTTGCGCCCAGGGTCTGGAAGGTCGCCTTGAGGCGCCCCCAAGCCTACCTCCCCTCGGCTCGGTGCCTTTTGAGACAACACCTCGACATTGTCCGTAGGACAAGGGGTGGAGGCGGTCGGAAGTGAATCGCTATTCATATCCGACGAGTCCAAAGAACCGTCCTACGAAGATATGTCGAGACGGGCTCGGGATGGACTGCATAATCATATTCGGCGTGAGGAGAAGCAGTGCAATAAAACATACCATGAATTACTATGGTATTCGGATACTTACGACCTCGCCAGGGGCTTCCCCCTAGGTAACCACTCGTCGCTGCTGTAGGCGGCCGTCGTGGAGCAGTCCGGATGGAGGTTCCTTCCCTTCTTGGACCCTTCGGCCTCCCCGGGAGGGGCGACTTTCCTTTTCTTATCTCCCCGGGCTAGGGGGAGAACTTTTCTCTTCCTCCTCCTCGTTTTCGTGGGAGGAGTGCGCTTCGGAGTTATCGGACGATGAGTCCGATATAACCTTGCGTCGGAGACCCTTTCGGGTCCCCATGGCCTTCTTCTGGGCCTTCTTCACCGGCACCTCGTAAGGCGCCGGAACCAGCATCTCCGTTAGGAGAGCATCTGCAGGATCTTCAGGCAGAGGGGCTGGGCAATTGAGCTGCTCCGTTGTCTCTGCCTAGTCCTGTTAATGGCATGGGAGCTTAGATCCCGCACATGATTAAACTGGGGCAAATAAATATCCTGTGAGATATAAAAACTTACCGGATTAGCATGGCGCTTTGCACTGAGTCCGCAGTCCTCAGTAAGGGGAGGAGGTACCTCGACTCCCTTGAACAACACCTTCCAAACGTCCTTTTGCATCGTGCTGAAGAGCTCTTGCAGCGCTGGTGCTTGGCCGGGTCGAACTCCCACAAATTGAATGCCCGTCATTGACACGGGAGGATCCGGCGGAAGAGCATGACCTGGACCACGTTGACGAGCTTGATTTTCTTGCTCATTATGTTCTAGATGTAGGTTTGGAGTCCGGTCAGCTCTACCGGGGAACCCCAGGACAGGCCCTTCTCTTTCTAGGAGGTGAGCCGCGTGGGGATTCCGGATCAAAATTCGGGGGCCGCCACCCAGTTGGTGTCGCGCGGCTCGGTGATGTAGAACCACCCCGATTGCCACCCCTTTATGGTCTCCACATAGGAGCCTTCGAGCCTAGTGACGTTAGGAATTTTGCAAACCATGGCGCCTCCGCACTCCCGCTTGCTGGCCGACCACCACCTCCGGTGTAACATTGAAGGTCTTCAGCCACAGGCCGAAGTGGGGCCTGATATGGAGAAGGCCTCGCACACGACGATAAACGCCAAGATGTTGAGGATGAAATTGGGGGCCAGATCATGAAAATCTAGCCCGTAGTAGAACATGTGCCCGCGGACAAACGGGTGAAGGGGAAATCCCAGTCCGTGGACAAAGTGGGTAAGTAAAACTACCCTCTCATGGGGTGCGGGCATAGGGATGATCTGCCCCGCATCTAGCAGCCGGTGCACGATGTACGCGGCCGGATATCCAGCTTCCCGTAGCTTTGCGATGTGCTCCTCCGCGACGGAGGAGACCATCCACTTGCCTCCCGCTCCGGACATGCTTGGAGTGGTTTGAGAAGAAAGACGCGAACTTGGGCGCTGGAGCTCAAGTGCGCGAGAATGGATACGCAAGGAGGAAGAAGGCATGGGTAAAAAGGGTGAATCTTTGTCCCTTTATAAGGGTAGAAGAGGCGATGCGCCTCCGCACTTACCTGGTAAAATCGCTTATTCCGCGAACGCCGTAATTGATGGCACGGTTGGGTTACCCATACACGTATTGATGAGAATCCCGTGATAAGGGGACACGATCTCTGCTTTGACAAGATGTGTCAAGAAAACCGCCTCGCGATATGTGCAGTGCTGGTCGAGAAAAACGGTTTGAATAATGACCGGGCCATGACATGATGTCATGTTGCAAAACGTGTCAGCAGATTAGATTTGTGGAAATATTATTCTCTCTATGGTGGTATGTGGAACTTGTTTTGCAGAGCCGAACACTATAGTTGTGTTCAAAATCTTCCATGGAGTATTTGGAGGAAGAACCCGCCTTGCAATGCCGAAGACAAATCTACGCGCCGGACTCATCGTCATTGAAGCCTGGTTCAGGGCTACTGAGGGAGTCCTGGATTAGGGGGTCTCCGGACAGCCGGACTATATCCTTTGGCCGGACTGTTGGACTATGAAGATACAAGATTGAAGACTTCGTCCCGTGTCCGTATGGGACTCTCCTTGGCATGGAAGGCAAGCTTGGCAATATGGATATGTAGATCTCCTCCCTTGTAACCGACTCTGTGTAACCCTAGCCCCCTCCAGTGTCTATATAAACTGGAGGGTTTAGTCCGTAGGACAACAACAATCATACCATAGGCTAGCTTCTAGGGTTTAACCTCTATGATCTCGTGGTAGATCAACTCTTGTAATACTCATATCATCAAGATCAATCAAGCAGGACATAGGGTATTACCTCCGTCGAGAGGGCTTGAACCTGGGTAAACATCGTGTCCCCTGCCTCCTATTACCATCCGCCTTAGACACACAGTTCGGGACCCCCTACCCGAGATCCGCCGATTTTGACATCGACACTCCTATATATACCTACATACCCCCAAACTACCAGATACAGAGCCAAAACCCTAATTCCACCGCTGTAACTTTCTGTATCCACGAGATCCCATCTTGGGGCCTTTTCCGGAGCTCCGCCGGAGGGGGTATCGATCACGGAGGGCTTCTACATCAACACCATAGCCCCTCCGATGAAGTGTGAGTAGTTTACTTCAGACCTACGGGTCCATAGTTATTAGCTACATGGCTTCTTCTCCCTTTTTCAATCTCAATACAAAGTTCTCCCCCTCTCTATTGGAGATCTATTCGATGTAATCTTCTTTTGCGGCGTGTTTCTTGAGACCGATGAATCGTGAGTTTATGATCAAGTTTATCTATGAACAATATTTGAATCTTCTCTGAATTCTTTTATGTATGATTGGTTATCTTTGCAAGTCTCTTCGAATTATCAGTTTGGTTTGGCCTACTAGATTGATCTTTCTTGCAATGGGAGAAGTGCTTAGCTTTGGGTCCAATCTTGCGGTGTCCTTTCCTAGTGACAGTAGGGGCAGCAAGGCACGTATTGTATTGTTGCCATCGAGGATAACAAGATGGGGTTTATATCATATTGCATGAGTTTATCCCTCTACATCATGTCATCTTGCTTAAAGTGTTACTCTGTTCTCTTGAACTTAATACTCTAGATGCATGCTGGATAGCGGTCGATGTGTAGAGTAATAGTAGTAGATGCATGCAGGACTCGGTCTACTTGTCTCGGACGTGATGCCTATATACACTACTAGGGAAAACCCTAGTGGTAGCACGGGTTTTGAGGCTAGCAGCAGCGCGGGTGGCCGCGCTACTAATAAGGCGCTACAGCTAACTTATAGTAGTAGCGCGGTCCTTACCCGCGCTACTACTGGTTACGATACCAGCAACGCTTTTTATGAATGCGGTACTATTACTTAGCTGTAGCGATTTCGCAGTCCCTCGCTACTGCTATATCTTTCATCATTTTCCCCCCGTACCCCTTTCCCTTTCAGTTTCCCTTTCAGATACTAGATACTAGGCACTTCTAGTAGATATCAAATTCATAAACCATTACTGGATAGTACTCCCTTTGTTCCAAATTACTCGTCGTGGTTTTAGTTCAAACCGCAACGAGTAATTTGGAACGAAGGGAGTACTAGATAACAATTTCATGCATAGTCAACATGCATCCTCAAGCAGTACACGGTCATATCAACGGCGATCATCATATGTAGTTCTAGATGATATCGACGATGATCATCATATGTAGTTCTAGATGATATAGCCACACACACTTATGTAGTTCTAGATGATATCGAAGACAATCATCATCCTCAAGCCTGGGCGGTTGGTGTTCCTGATAGTAATTAGGATGGCCTGTCCAACACGAAGATTCTTGCCATCGAGGAATTTCTTCCACCCAACCGAGTGTGTGCGACCGTCCGTGTCCACGCGGTAAGTACAGGTTGTGACGGAGCCCCTTGCAGTAAGGCGTAGTCCAGCTGAGCCTTCTTCATCAGGCTCGATACCATAACTCATAGATATGCTCTTTGCCAATTTCTGAATAAGAAAAACATTTCAATTAATAAATAGCCTCGCAAATAAGTACATATGGATTATCTACACTATTAATAGTTTCCTTAGATTCTACACTAATAAGCATGTGATCGAACTCTACACTAAAACATATCATCGACTAGATTCCACACAACATAGCATATCATTGGACTGTACACTAAGTATTTCATCGGATAATTTGCATTTGTAAGTATAACATACCATATCATGTCGATCAACCATGGTATTTGTCAGGCGGGTCACGAATGGCACCCCGACAAAGTCAGCACGTGGCAGGATTATGTCCCACAGGTTGGACACCTCCTCCTCGCTCATCCTTGTTCTTTGAGCTACGATGGCTTCATGAAGTGGGTCCTCATCATCTTCATCGAGTGGGTCCTCATTATCTTCATCATCTTCGTCATCTTCCACCAGGTTGAGATAAATGACAACTAGCTTGGGTGTTTCTTCTCTGAAGGAGAAGCTGATCAACTCACCACCAGTAAGACACATGCGAGCGACGAAATGGGCCCATCCATCTCCTCCAATCTGCGACATATTGCGTCCTTTCTCGACCTCCATAGTGTACGGCCCCCAAGGAGCCTCAAATGTCACAGTGTCTCCTATCAGCTTGTTGAATTTCAACCTCACATTGCATGGGACGATCTGTGTAAAATAAGCAAAATGGCACAATGCAGTAATGCCAACACTAAAAATAAAATAGTTATTACATTTCATCTAATTTCTTACCGTCGCATGACGAAAACCCGGCTGGAAGTAGATGCCGAACAGCTTGCCAGTTGCAAGGTTGCTGGCGCACCTTGACTTGCACAGTCGACATAGTGGTGGTGGTGGCGCCATTTTTCCTAAAGCAATATGAGCAAAGGATTAACGATCCACTTCACAGGAAAGAAAAACAGTAGCATGAGATATTTTTGGTTCTTCCGCGAGAAGCAATTTGATGGACAATTATAATTCTAAGATCTAGTAACATATTAGATGACAAGGTACCACCTACATTTTGCCAAAAAGTAACTTAGTAGAAAAAACAAAAGCAACTACGTACCTATCCATGTACAGAAAAATAACAATAAAATGGTGCATATTAAATCAACTAAATGAACTAGCCTACTAAATCAACTAAATCAAAATGTTCTAAATCAACTAAATGAACTAGCCTACTAAATCAACTAAATCAAAATGTTCTAAATCAACTAGCCTACTAAATCAACGAGCCTACTAAATCAACTAAATCAAAATGTTCTAAATCAACTAAATCGACTAGCCTATTAAATCAACTAAATCAAAATGTTCTAAATCAACTAGCCTACTAAATCAACTAAATCAAAATGTTTTAAATCAACTAAATCAACTAGCCTACTAAATCAACTAAATCATATCAACTAAATCAAAATGTTGCATATGAACTAGCCTACTAAATAAAAATGTAGCAGGCAGGAGGGAGAAGGAGGGGCGACTCAAGGAGGGAGAAGAGAGTAGGACGAAGGAGGAAGGCGGAGCAAGGAGGGGCCGGCCGGCGGCCAGTGGAGGGAGGACGGAGGAGGAAGGCAGAGCAAGGAGGGGCCGGCCAGCGGCGAGTGGAGAGGGAGGACGGAGGAGGAGGCCGGTACCGAGTCCAGCAAGGAGGAGGAGGTGACAGTGGCGCAGAGGGAGGAGGGGCGACGGGGGAGGACCGGCGCGGGGGATTGAGAGGGATCCAGTGAGTGTGTGACTGTGAGTGGATCGAATAGAGGAGATGGGGGGTGGGAGATGGAATGGCTTAGCAGTAGCACGCTATAGAGAAAGACGCTACTGCTAAACTACCTAGCAGCGGAGCCTTTCACAAAGAAGCGCTACTGCTATGTGTCAGCATGTAAAAATAGACTTAGTTCAATGTATCAAAAATACATTGATCATCAACGATCTTTTTGTGTACACTCTGATTTGTCAATATGAGTCCTCACTGGTTTAGGAACAGGTGACGACTCATATTGCAGCCACAAATTCTACACATAGAGTTCAATGAACACCAAGTGCTTGTCAAAGTTCGAGAAGTAACATATTTAAGGTGGTAGAAACTCTCTTCACGGAGCGAGGTGGGACTAAATTTTTGTAGTAAACTTAGCAGTAGCGCTTATTGGCGAAATGCGATCCTACTATGCTACGTACCAGTAGCGCTCGTCGTTATAACGCGTTGCTGCTATAGCTAGCCTCGCGACGGCCTCGTGGGAATTATAGCTGTAAGTGCATCTAGTGCCACCCCAAGTTGGTTTTGGAGCATTGACGACAAACCTAGTTGAGGGACTAATGTGTTTGTGAGAATTGCAGGATAACACAGGTAGAAGTCCCTCATTGATTCGGTTTTCCTACCAGAGATGACCCCTAAAAATGTATGAAGACATTGAAGTCAAAGGTGGTATATGAAGACATTCACATTGAAGACTATGACAAGAGAAGACATCGCATGAAGCCTATGGAGCTCGAAGACTTAGATCTTTCGTAGTTCTTTTTCTTCTTTGTTGAGTCATAGGAACCACCGTACTGTTAAGTGGGGTCCAAGAGAACCATTCAGAATGACTGAAGTGATGCTTAAACAAAACCTATGTCTTCGAGTGAAGACTATGAGAGCGAATCTTGTCCAGAGTCGGACAAGTCAGCTTTGCTTGTAGCCCAAGTAAAGTTGCCATGTGAGTTTGAAATCTGACCATTGGAACACGTGTCAGTTCCTTAGTGACCCAGGGTCATTTCGGATAAATCAGGTCGGGTTGCCTTGTGGCTATAAATAGCCCACCCCCTACAACCATAAACGGTTGGCTGCTCAGAGTTAGTATACGGCTTCTGTCGTTTGAGAGCAACCCACCTCGAAGCATTTGAGAGAAAATTCCATGCGAGGATAAAGCCCTAACCACCCAGAGCCAAAGAGAATTAGGGCATCACTTAAGTCTTCTTGTCTGTGTGATCTGAAGACTTATTACACTTGAGGACTGTGCATCCTCCAGCCGGTTAGGCGTCGCGTTCTGAGCATCCAAGAGACATTGTGGATCCGGTGAACGAAGTCTGTGAAGGTTTGGGAGTCTACCTTGAAGACTTACCAGAGTGATTGGGCGAGGTCTGTGTGACCTTAGCTCAAGGGGAATACGGTGAGGACTGGGTGTCCTGAGCTGCGTGTTCAGGACTGGGTGTCCGGGACTGTGTGTCCTCAGGTTTAAATACCTAGAGCCGCCCTAACCAGATGTACAGTTGTCACAGCAACTGGAACTGGTCCAACACATCATTGTCTTCAACAAGTCACTGGTTTCATCCTTCCCTTATCTTTACGTACTGTTACTCCTTGTGAAGACATTGTATGATTGCACTATCTTTTATCTTCACTGAGTGACTTCCGTGTTCTGTTTGGCTTCATAATTTCTTCCTACTTGATCCTTACTACATTGCTGCTCTTAGTCATTGTGCTTTCACTCTATTGAATACTTGACTATGGCTTGCCTAGTGTAGTCTACCTTCCGCTGCAGGGTAATAGGTTTATTTCTGTCGTTTGTCTTCATAACTTCCACGTTTTGAAGACTTTCATAAAAATCGCCTATTCACCCCCCCTCTAGTCGATATAACGCACTTTCAATTGGTATCAGGGCAAGGTACTCCCTTGTTCTGTGTGATTCGGTTTAACCACCTGGAGTTTTAGCTATGTCGACTGCAGGGATAATTAAAGTCTCCGCTGCGTGCCCCATCTTCGATGGAACTGAATATCCCTACTGGAAGAATAAGATGTGCATGCATCTTGAAGCCATTGACGTCGACCTATGGTATGTCGTCAAGAACGGCGTTCCCAAGGCTGGAGAAGGTGTCACTGTTGCTGACGTCAAGAAGTTCGTTCAACTGGACTCTACTGCCAAGAATATCATCTGTGGTCATCTGACCAAAGGACAGTATGGCCGCGTGAGTGCTTTGGAAACATCTAAGCTAGTCTGGGACTGGCTCTCCAAGGTCAACGAAGGCGTCTCAACCCAGAGAGATCAGAGAATCAGTGTCCTTCGCAACCTCTTCAACCGCTTCAAGAGAAATGACAATGAGAATGTCCAGCTCACATTTGATCGACTCACTGACATCACGAATGAGCTTCAAGCACTTGACGCTATTGAGATCACCAAGCATGAAGTCGTCAAGACACTACTGAGATCACTTGACAGTTCGTTTGACACCCTAGCCCTGATGATTCAAGAACGTCCTGATTTCAAGACACTCGATCCGTCTGACATACTTGAGAGGCTCAACACACATGAGTTTCAGCTTTCTGAGAAAAGAGATATCTACGGTCCAAACTATGGGCGAACTCGTGCCTTGAAGGCAAAAGCTGTCTCCTCATCTGAAGAAGAATCTGACAGCAGTTCTGATGATCCTGAAGACATTGGAAGGGAACTTGCTATGCTTGTCAAGAAGTTCCAAAAATTCACCAAGAAGAAAGGCTTCAGAAAGTCTTCCCGATCAAGCTCAAGTAATGATGAAGCTTCTGCTCATGACTACAAGAAGAAAACATGTCACAAGTGCAAGAAACCTGGCCACTTCATCTCTGAGTGTCCGCAGTGGGACAATGAGAAAAAAAGAAGAAGAAGAAGAGCAAGGAATATGACTCTGACGACAAGAAGAAGAAGAAATACTCAAAGTCCTCTTCCAAGTCTTCTTCAAAGTCTTCATCACACAAGGAGAGCTCATCTGGCAAGGCACGTGTGTTTGTTGGCAAGGAAATGGATTCAAAGGAGGAGTCCGCTTCTGAGGAGGCGGAGGTGGAGTCTGAGGAGGAGTCCGATTCTAGCGTCGCAAGTCTGGCTACAGCATACGTTGCCAAGTCCATCTTCAACACTGAAGACAATGACCTCATCACCAACACCGATGCAAATGACAAGGACTACTCCGCTCCTACCTACTGCTTCATGGCACGTGGTGCCAAGGTAAACACACGCACTACTCACTATCAAACATCCTGTGACGATGACTCTGATTGTGGTTCAAAACCCAGCTACAAAACACTTGCTAAAATTGCAACTGAACAACAGAAAGCCATGGAACATATTCAAAAACTGTTAGACAAAAGCGATGATCTGTTAGGCGCTGAAATGACTCGTTCTGAGTCCTTAATTGAAGATATAAAAAATCTTCACGTTAAGTATGAGGAACTTGAAAGTCGTCATGAAACGCTCTCAACAACTCATGAAAAGCTTTCCTATGATTATCTTCAAAGGAAGCAAGATCTTGAGAAATTGAGAACGGCTCATGAAGATCTTCAAAAGGAAAATGAGTCACTTCGCTCCAAACAGATCAGTTCCGCTCAGGAAGGATTTGAACCACCATGTCTTAAGTGCATTGAGCGTGATAATGCTACTACTGTTGCTGAATGTTCTACTGCTGCTACTATTGCAATATCTTCAACTGTCGATGTGGGAACTAACCCCTCTGCTGAGGATTCCACTTCTATTGCTGATGAGAATGCTAGGTTGAAGACATTGCTTGAAACAGGGATGTACAAAAGTCTTAAAGGGCATCAGACACTATGTGATGTCCTCAAAAAGAAGATCTTGAACCGAAACCCGAGGAAAGAGGGTGTTGGGTTCGTAAGGAAAATGAATGATGATGGCTCTTACTGGAAACCTGAGCAGTACCCCAAAACCACATGGGTTGCTGCAAAGGAATCTTCAGCAGATCTATCCAATCTATCTGGCTTCTCTTGTGCAAATCCCATTGTCATTGATGAATCCTTTGATGCAAACTATAAACTGTTTAAGAATCAAAATGGTGAAGTGTTTGCCAGGTACATTGGTACTAACTGCAGGAATGGACCGCCTATAAAGAAGATCTGGGTTCCGAAAAGTGTCTGGAGAATCTTCCTGTGAATGTCATCATGACACCACACGTGAAGAAGACAAACCTCAGACCACAAACTTCATACGGTCCAAAGGCTTCATACAGACAGAGGACTCACCTGAGTCGCACTAATGCAAATGTTTTGTAGGGAAACTGTACTCAGGCCTATGAATATGAGCGCGGTTCATCAAACCGCCATGTTCGTAAGACCAAGAACTATTTTGCTTATTCTTATGAGTACTATTGTCCGCCTGCAAGACTTTTTGCTAGGGCTCCAAAGCCAAAATTCTCAGACGCTGCACTTAGACTTATTGCTTCTAAGCCACCCTTGAAGATGTGGGTGGCTAAGAAAGCTTAACTCTCTTTTGCAGGGAAAGGTCTCCAGCAGAAAACCAAAATCGTCTGACGCTATTGCTGGGGACCTTAAATATCTTGTAGGGCGCAAGATCAAATGCCCGAATGGTCTTACTATGTACTTCGTTCCTGAATCGCTTGCTACTCTCCCTATCAGTCCTAATCTGGATCTAAGATTTCATAACCCACTGGCTCGTCAAATGTTTTTGCTTCACAATTCTCTTCGTGAAGCCTATCCCCCTAACTGCACTGTAGAGTACGACACCAGCGTCTTCAAAATGGATTATTGACAGTGGGTGTACCAACCACATGACTGGCAAAAGAAGCCTTCTTATGGACTCAACCTTACGTCCATCCGACAAGAGTCACATCACATTTGCTGACACTGGTAAAAGTAAGGTATTGGGTCTAGGTAGAGTTGCAATCTCAAAGGATCAACACATGGATAAAGTCATGCTTGTTGAATCCCTTGGCTTCAACTTAATGTCTGTCTCAATGCTTTGCGATTTGAACATGATCGTAATATTTGGAAAATATCGTTGCCTTGTACTAATGGAATCTGACAAGTCTCTAGTGTTTGAAGGGTATCGGAAAGATGATTTGTACGTGGTAGATTTTTCGGCGGGACCACAGCTTGCCGTATGTCTTCTAGCAAAGGCTTCAGAATGTTGGCTCTAGCATCGGAGGCTAGGGCATGCTGGCATGAGGAACCTCCACACCCTTGCAAAGAAGAATCATGTCATAGGCATCGAGGGCGTCAAGTTCAAGAAAGATCACTTATGCGGTGCCTGTGAAGCAGGGAAGATGACGAGGGCTAAACATCCCTCGAAGACAATCATGACAACCACTCGACCCTTCGAACTGCTCCACATGGATCTTTTCGGTCCCACTCATTACTCAACTCTTACTACTACTTCTTGCCTCTATGGCTTTGTTATTGTTGATGATTATTCTAGATATACTTGGGTGCACATAATCCTTTACAAGACTGAAGTGCAGGATGTCTTTAGATGCTTCGCCAATCGAGCTATGAACAATTATGGCACCAAGATAAAGCACATTAGAAGTGACAATGGCACTGAATTCAAGAACACTGGCCTTGATACATATCTTGATACCTTGGGCATCACACATGAATTCTCGGCCCCATACACGCCACAGCAGAATGGCGTCGTCGAACGCAAGAACAGAACACTCATTGAGATGGTCAGAACGATGCTAGATGAATACAAGACCCCAAGAAAATTCTGGCCTGAAGCCATTGATACTGCATGCCATACAATCAATCGTGTTTATCTTCACGAGCTTCTGAACAAGACATCTTATGAGCTCCTTACTGGCAAGAAGCCAAATGTCAGTTACTTCAGAGTATTTGGTGCTAGGTGCTGGATCAAGGATCCACATCACACTTCAAAATTTGCACCAAAAGCACATGAGGGTTTTATGCTTGGATATGGAAAGGATTCGCATTCCTACAGAGTCTTCAATCTCTTTCTCTATAAAGTGGTTGAAACAGTGGGTGTGCGATTTGATGAGACTAACGGTTCACAAAGAGAGCACCTGCCAAATGTGCTAGATGAAGTTCCATCCAGCGAATCAATCAAGCTAATGGGAACTAGAGAAATCATACCCTCTGAAGCTCAACCTGAAGAGGAACTTATCATCTCCGCACCTGATCAACCTGAAGACAATCCTCAGTCTGAAGACAATCCCACTAACAATGACAATGATCAGCAAGAGCAAAATCTTCGCCCTGTACATCCTCGTGTTGCCAATGAAGTGCAGATTGAGAGAATAATTGATAGCATCAATGCACCTGGTCCGCTTACTCGTTCAAGGGCGACTCAGCTGGCAAATTTCTGTGGGCACTTCGCATTCGTCTCAATAACAGAACCCAAGAAAGTTGAAGAAGCCTTCATGGAACCTGAATGGATTCAAGCTATGCAAGAAGAGCTTCAACAGTTTGAGCTGAATAATGTATGGGAACTGGTTAAGCATCGTGATCCTCGGAAGCACAACATAATTGGCACCAAATGGATATACCGCAACAAGCAAGATGAGCATGGTCAAGTTGTCAGAAACAAAGCTCGCCTCGTTGCTCAAGGATATACTCAAGTGGAAGGCATTGACTTCGATGAAACATTTGCTCCTGTGGCTCGACTTGAAGCCATACGCATACTGCTGGCCTATGCAAATCATCATAACATACTTCTATATCAAATGGATGTGAAGAGTCCTTTTCTCAATGGCAAGATTGAAGAAGAAGTGTATGTTGCACAACCGCCTGGCTTTGAAGATCCAAAACATCCTGACATGGTATACAAGCTCAACAAGGCACTGTATGGCCTCAAACAAGCCCCTCGGGCTTGGTATGACACACTCAAATACTTCCTGAAGAGCAAAGGCTTCATACCTGGTTCCCTCGACCCCACTCTCTTCACGAAGACATATGATGGTGAACTATTTGTGTGCCAAATATATGTGGATGCCATTATCTTCGGCTGCACCAATCAGAAGTACAGTGAAGAGTTTGGATATATGATGCAAGAGCAATATCAGATGTCCATGATGGGAGAGCTGAAGTTCTTCCTCGATCTCCAAATCCGACAGCAACGCAATGGCATCTTCACATCTCAAGAGAAGTATCTCAAAGATTGCCTGAAGAAGTTTGGTATGCAAGACTGCAAAGGCTTCACGACGCCTATGCCAGCCAAACATCATCTAGGTCCCGACGACAATGGTAAAGAGTTCGATCAAAAGGTATACCGCTCCATGATTGGTTCTTTACTTTATATATGTGCATCTAGGCCAGATATTATGCTTAGTATTTGCATGTGTGCTCGATTCCAAGCGGCACCAAAGGAGTTGCATCACTTAGCTGTGAAGCGAATTCTTCGATATTTGGCTCACACCCCAACTCTAGGATTATGGTATCCAAAGGGCTCAGAGTTTGATCTGGTTGGATTCTCGGATGCTGATTATACTGGTGACAAGGTGGATCGCAAGTCTACATCAGGCACATGTCATTTTCTGGGACGATCACTTGTATGTTGGTCTTCAAAGAAGCAGAACTGTGTATCTCTCTCCACTGCTGAATCTGAATACATTACTGTTGGATCTTGCTGCGCTCAGCTTCTGTGGATGAAGCAAACACTCGAGGACTATGGCATGCATCTGAAGCAAGTACCACTCTACTGCGACAACGAAAGCGCCATCAAGATTGCCAACAACCCAGTTCAGCACTCGAAGACAAAGCACATTGAAATTCGTCATCACTTTCTTAGAGATCATGTTGTGAAGGAAGATATTGATATCATACACGTCAACACTGAAGAGCAATTGGCAGATATCTTCACCAAGCCCTTGGATGAGAAGAGATTTTGCAAGTTACGGTGTGAGCTAAATATCTTGGAATCCTCAAATGTCCTGTCATTATGCACACATCCTAACACTTATGCATATTGATGACTTAGATGTGCAACACACGAAGAAAAGTATATCTTCAATCAATGAAGACATACATTCTAAGTGTGAATACATTAATGTGGAATTTGATTTTAGAGCGCCACGATAATTGTGCGCCGTGTCTGGGTCTAATACTTCCTATACGGTGGGTAACACCATCACCAAACTTTCTGTTTGAAGTGCTTCACTCATGGTGTTACATTAGCTATGTCTTCACATTTGGTTTGGCTTCAATCTCAACATATCTTCATGATTATCTTCACTATGTTGATTATATATATATACACATATACTAGTGTTCTGTCCTCTACAGCATTCACTTATAGCTATGTCTTCTCATTGAATCTTTTGAACTAAGTGAATGTGATCGGACCCTAACCTCTCTATGCTTTCTATCTCAAACTCTATCTCTCCAAATCATATGCATTCTATTGAAACTGTCGAATGTCTTCTCTGCGTCCTTGTCAGCAGAAGATACAGAGACAACCATTAAGTCTGTTTTCAATGCTCATTCCTTCACCTGAAACCCGAAGAAGTGGGAATGACCACCCGACAATCCAGGCGTGCATGGGACGTGGAACAACCCCCGATATGCTGCATGACGGCCACGTGCCCATCAGATGTGAATCGCCAGGGGCACCTGTGTAATAACGCAGTGCCGCCCCTGTACCTATAAATACACGCCTCACCACAGTCATTATCTCTTCTTCCACTCTCGCACAAACCCTAGCGCCACCGCTAGCACTCGACGACGCCGGCGACGAAGCGCTTCGCTGCCGCAACCTCTCCGACGCCGTCTTCACGCCAACCGTGGACATCGTCCTCTCCGCCGTCGCCGTAGGTGTCCTCCGTCGCCAAGTTAGGGCATGGAAGATCGAATTGCTCAGCCTCCTCTTCCACTCCGTCTAGCAGTTCTTCATGTGGTAAATAAAACCTCCTTTTTACGGCCCCCTTTGATCCTATAGCTTTATCACTTTCTACCACAAGCAGTTTCTATTCACACAAGTTGGATCCCTTTCATACTGCATCTCATAACATGCCTAGTATATTCACTTATGCTTCACAAAGTAGTTAGATTCCTCACTTGTACTGGTCTGTGGATTCGTACAAATCTGGAACCAACTCCTTATCTATGAGTGAATGTCTTCGCACGATGAGGTCAATGTCTTCTAAACTGATTTATCTTCAAAATCTTCTGAGAATGCATATGACCTCTTCCCCTTCCCTCGCACCTTAATGCTGTCACAGGTACATGTCCGTGGGAGAATCCCTTGGTTCTCATAGTCTGCATTCATTTGCAGAATTCTTACAGCATCACATAAATTCTCCCGAAGCCAGTTCCTGTTTGTCCAGCAAGCGAAAAACCTTTGAAGCCTCTGAACGTATTGAAGCCTTTCAGATTAAGGTTCATGGCTTCAGAAAAATCAGCAAGGAAGGGTGGCAAAAAGCGTCGAGGAGAAACATCAAGAGATCTGCCCGATGACCTCTCAGAGCTGTACAAGACAGATCCTGAAGAGGATTACAATCAGCGCAAGACACAAATCCAATGGATTCGACGCTATTGGGCAGAACAGTGGTTCAAGTACAGATTTGTGACCAAGGAATATGCTGAAAAGAATGCCATCAAGCGACCATGGGGAGACATCCTCTACAAAAATCTTCAACCCAGGACCAGAGATGAAGCCATTGAACAAGGCTTCTATCCCTGCATGGTCCGTGGACCACAACCTGCGGATGCTTACCCATCGTCCCTGTTATGGTGTCGTGACGACATTCTGTTCAAGCGCAACTTCCAGTTTGCCCAGAACTCAGCAAAGTAGAACAAGAAGACATTGGGACTAGACTTCAACCCTGGTCCTTCTGCTCCAAGGGCTGACGGCACACGTGATGCAGAACTCAATGTCGTTGGTCCTTTCTACAACCTTGAAGGTCTCATCACCCATATCTTGGTTCAAGGGACAGCCGTGAATGAGCCTGCAGATGACGCTGAATCAGATGAAGCGCCTGCAGCACCGAAGCCAAAGAAGCAGCCAAAAGCTTCAAAGCCTACCTCTGCTCCAAAACTCTCACGGGCGAAGCCACTGGCAACTGCACCTCCTGAAGACAGTGTGCAGTCTGAAGATTTGTCACGCATCTCCAAGCCCCAGAAGGTCAAGATGCCTCTGCCACACACCGGCCAGGAGCTAATAGCTGCTGCCATTCTACGCAATGATGCCATTGATCTGTCAAGTGATGAACATCTTGCAGATGACGCTCTTGAGCAACTCATCAAGAGCAAAGAAGAAGCAGAAATCTTCAATGATCTGCCTCTCTTTGATGTAACAATCATTCACAACTTCATTGATGAATGGTTTGACACGCCAAACATCAGCTTCGAAGATCTACAACTACCCATTAGCCTCAGTGTCGCCTTCCATGGCGCCATTGCTTCAGAGTTAGCTATCGCCCAGCGCATTGTTGAACTGAAGCAAAAGATTGACTATGAAAAGGCTCAGTTCAAGAAGCATATGGCCAAGCTCAGCGTGCAAGAGGTGAAGAACTCCAAGATTATGCTGCACGAGCTCAAGGAAGCCTTTCTCAAGAAACGTGCAGAAGCTCAAGGTTCTCGTGAGCGCATGAAGGTTCTGGCTGACAAATGTGTGCAGGCCTACAATGAGGCTGAGAAGTGCAAGTCCCTTGGGCGTCCTGGCATCGACCCCAGGATGGCAGCAAAGAAGATGAAGAAGCCCGCTACGGCTGAACCTGACGCACCAAGGCAGGAAGCAGATCCCATTGTCTTCCCAACTAGAATGACTGGCTCGAAGCCAAAAAGCCAGGAAGAGGACTGCCGAGGCTGAAGCCAGGAAGAGGAAACATCCTGAAGCCTCTCCTACTGCCCCCTCCAAGAAGAAGAGGAAGACCAAGAAAGATCGGGCTGCTCCCATAGAGCATTTGATAGTTGAACCCATTTCCATGGTTCATCCTAACACTGAACGCCAACTGACAATCCATGAGCCTGCTTTCACAGAGGCTCATGAAGCTGAAGACTTTCCAGCAGCTGATCCCATCGCTGCTGAAGACATTGGTCAACATGACCATGTAGAAGATGGTGCAGTCCTTCCTCAGCTCGAGAACAGCGAACTCATCAGCATTGGTCGTCCTCTGACGTCAATCGCTCAGGATGCTTCATGGGCTGATTGCCCACAAGAGGAAGAAGACTTTGAGGCCCAGCCAACTCCAACTACACAGGTGTCGCCTGCGTTGCACAGGCTTCGCAAAGGACCTAGGCCTCCAGTATCTGCGTCTGAAGCTGAAACTGCTGAAGACATTCCGGCTGCATCAGCCGATGAAGAAGTCCCACAAGCTGCTACTCCCCTGTCCCACCAAGAAGCGGTTCTTGAGGAGAACGTGATTGTGACCGATCCTCCAGCTCGTTAAGTGGAGGTTGAAAATCTTGAGGCTGCCACCACCACCACCAATGAAGCCACTGACGCCGTCATGGCTGAAGCTAATGTGGAGCCCTCCCCAACAAAAGCATCAGAAGTCAGCGAAGCCACTGATCCCACTGCTTCTGTTCCTGCACCTGCTGCCGGTCCCCAGTTCGACTATCATGTTGAGCACAGGCCTCAAGTACAGAAGCCAATCCCAAGATTGCCCAGGTTCCCAGGTCCTGCATCAGCACCTGGATCCTTCAATATCAATGGCTTCAGAGCAGACAACACATTCTTCAATAGCTCCAGGAACCCCTACTCAAGGGAAAGGATATCATCTGATCGGTTCTGGAGCTATCCGCAGCGAAGCTATTACTCCTGCATTCTATACAATCAAGGTCGCATCTTCCCCCACAAGCGTCTTGACATTGAAGCTATAGCTGGTCTGCCCTGTCTGGAAGAAGCTATGGATTGCTTCAATGAAGTTGGATTGCTGCCATTCGTCACTGACCAAGAGCATTGGAATGAAGAGTTGCTGCTCCAATTCTATGCCACACTTCACATCCGCGGGTATAATAGAGATCCGAAGACTTGGGTCCTGGAGTGGATGACAGGAAACGTTCATCACGAAGCCAAAGCCTTTGACATCATTGAGCTCACTGGTCTGCCCACTCCCGGAGATCTCTACGAATCTGGCTGTCAACTTCACAGTGAAGCTGTGGAGAGCATCTTTCAGAAGCCTGAACCTAACATGAGTCAGGTGCTCAGTATGATGAAGCCATTACCCCAGGATGCTGCATATCCCAAAGAGTTCTTTGTTGAAGACCTAGAGTATCTGCCAAGGACTATTTATCACATCATAAGGCAAACTCTCTGGCCCATCAAAGGGCACTCTCCACATGCCAAGCTTGAAGGTGCAATGAAGACTTTGGTCTTCTATATTCTTCATGGAAAATGCTTCAATGCACAGGACTTCTTCATTCGCCAACTTGCTGCATCAGGCTCTGATATGTTTGGCTTGAAGTTCTACGCCCCATGGGTCATGCGGCTGATCAAACTTCACTCCACTATCTCATATCAGCCATCTGCTCAGAATCATCGGATTTTTGTGCCTGATGTGGATATGTCGATTGAAGCCATCTATCCTGAGCCTGCCAAGGAACCCCTAAGTCTTCAGAATGCAGAGCATCAGAGTTTTTCTCAGAACATTGAAGGAGTTGAAGCAGTCACTCGTGTGTATCCTTTGGCTGGCACTACACGTGCACCGCATCCTGCTCTCACTGAAGCCACTGACAGTACAACTGCTCCACGACCCAAGAAGCGCACTCGTGTTCTCAATGACCGAGAGCTTCTTGTGGCTCTTCATCAGAAACAGGATAGGCATCATGACTGGCTGAAGCATCAAATGCAAAGCCTCTTGGTGGATGTTAATCGCATTCGCAATCTTGCCACCAAGAATGCTTTTATTGCCCATGAAACCTCTCGCCGCACATGATCTTCAAGAGGATGGCTTCACTGAGCGCTTCAAGTTTGACTCCACACCTCCTCGAAGGGCAGTGCTGCGACGAACTCCATCTCTTGAAGACTCTGAGTTCTCTTCCTCTCCTGCAACTGTAAATGCCAGAGTGATCGAGGATGACGACGATGCTACTTCACCGCCGCCTCCTTCAGCACGCTTCGACACTGCTCCAAGCTCTTCTGCACTGCCAAACACCACCGACGACCCTGTTGCATCACCTACTCTTCATGGGAACGAGTAGATGCTCTATGTCTTCGAACCTTTTTGGTCCTTACTGACAAAAGGGGGAGAATCATACGAGTTTGATAGTCTTCAAGCGGGTCCATATGGGCGGGTGCTTTATATTTTGCTTCGTGTTTACAACTCTCGTTTTGATACATTTGGTTCTTTGAGTTGTAACACTTAAAACTCGATGGTCGTCTGCTACTTATTTGCCACCTTGTGATGCGATGATAAATTCCGCATGTGCGACGATAAATTCCGCACTTAGATTATTTTGCAGACGTCCATTTTCCATTATGCATATCATTATCTTCACATACCTTCACACGCATAGTGGATTGTCATCATAAGTTGAAGAGGATCTCCACAAGCACAACCTGCCATGTGCATTTGCATTCCAAAAGCAAATTACTTATATGCACATCTTCAGGGGGAGCCCTTGCAACTTATGAAGACAATTCCTTATCCTTTACAATTTCACATATTATATTCCCCGTTGAAAACTTCGACTAGTTTGTCATCAATCACCAAAAAGGGGGAGATTGTAAGTGCATCTAGTGCCACCCCTAGTTGGTTTTGGAGTATTGACGACAAACCTAGTTGAGGGACTAATGTGTTTGTGAGAATTGCAGGATAACACAGGTAGAAGTCCCTCATTGATTCGGTTTTCCTACTAGAGATGACCCCTAAAAATGTATGAAGACATTGAAGTCAAAGGTGGTATATGAAGACATTCACATTGAAGACTATGACAAGAGAAGACATTGCATGAAGCCTATGGAGCTCGAAGACTTAGATCTTTCGTAGTTCTTTTTCTTCTTTGTTGAGTCATAGGAACCACCGTACTGTTAAGTGGGGTCCAAGAGAACCATTCATAATGACTGAAGTGATGCTTAAACAAAACCTATGTCTTCGAGTGAAGACTATGAGAGCGAATCTTGTCCAGAGTCGGACAAGTCAGCTTTGCTTGTAGCCCAAGTAAAGTTGTCGTGTGAGTTTGAAATCTGACCGTTGGAACACGTGTCAATTCCTTAGTGACCCAGGGTCATTTCGGACAAATCAGGTCGGGTTGCCTTGTGGCTATAAATAGCCCACCCCCTACAACCATAAACGGTTGGCTGCTCAGAGTTAGTGTACGGCTTCTGTCGTTTGAGAGCAACCCACCTCGAAGCATTTGAGAGAGAATTCCTTGCGAGGATAAAGCCCTAACCACTCAGAGCCAAAGAGAATTAGCATCACTTAAGTCTTCTTGTCTGTGTGATCTGAAGACTTATTACACTTGAGGACTGTGCATCCTCCAGCCGGTTAGGCGTCGCGTTCTGAGCATTCAAGAGACATTGTGGATCACCGGTGAACGAAGTCTGTGAAGGTTTGGGAGTCTACCTTGAAGACTTACCAGAGTGATTGGGCGAGGTCTGTGTGACCTTAGCTCAAGGGGAATACGGTGAGGACTGGGTGTCCTGAGCTACGTGTTCAGGACTGGGTGTCCGGGACTGTGTGTCCTCAGGTTTAAATACCTAGCCGCCCTAACCAGACGTACAGTTGTCACAGCAACTGGAGCTGGTCCAACACATCATTGTCTTCAACAAGTCACTGGTTTCATCCTTCCCTTCTCTTTACGTACTGTTACTCCTTGTGAAGATATTGTATGATTGCACTATCTTTTATCTTCACTGAGTGACTGCGTGTTCTGTTTGGCTTCATAATTTCTTCCTACTTGATCCTTACTACATTGCTGCTCTTAGTCATTGTGCTTTCACTCTATTGAATACTTGACTATGGCTTGCCTAGTGTAGTCTACCTTCCGCTGTAGGGTAATAGGTTTATTTCTGTCGTTTGTCTTCATAACTTCTACGTTTTGAAGACTTTCATAAAAATCGCCTATTCACCCCCCCTCTAGTCGATATAACGCACTTTCAATAGCAGTAGCGCGTCTTTGAGCGGGCGCGCTACTGCTATATTTATTTCAGCAGCGAGTTATTCTTGAGCTCGCTACTGCTAATTAGCAGTAGCGCCTTATTTTAAAGCGTGTTGCTGATAAGATTCTTTATATAGGCTTTTCCCTAGTAGTGATACATGATCATACCTAGATATTCTCATAACTATGCTCAATTCTGTCAATTGCTCAACAGTAATTTGTTCACCCACCGTAATACTTATGCTCTCGAGAGAAGCCTCTAGTGAAACCTATGGCCCCCGGGTCTATTTTCCATCACATTAATCTTCCAATACTTAGTTATTTCCTTTGCCATTTATTTTACTTCCATCTTTATTTCTCTTTATCATAAAAATACCAAAAATATTATCTTATCATATCTATCAGATCTCACTCTCGTAGGTGACCGTGAAGAGAATTGACAACCCCTTTATCGCACTGGTTGCGGGGAGTTTATTTGTTTGTGTAGGTGCAAGGGACTCGTGCTTGGCCTCCTACTGGATTGATACCTTGGTTCTCAAAAACTGAGGGAAATACTTAAGCTACTCTGCTGCATCACCCTTTCCTCTTCAAGGGAAAACCAACGCAGTGCTCAAGAGGTAGCAAGAAGGATTTCTGGCGCCGTTGCCGGGGAGTCTACGCAAAAGTCAACATACCAAGTACCCATCACAAACCCTTATCTCCCGCATTACATTATTTGCCATTTGCCTCTTGTTTTCCTCTCCCCCTACTTCACCCTTGCCGTTTTATTCGCCCTCTCTCTCCATCCTCCCTCTCTTTCTCTATTTGCCTCTTTTTGCCCGTTTCTTGTTTGCTTGTGTGTCGGATTGCTTGCTTGTCACGATGGCTCAAGATAATACAAAATTGTGTGACTTTACCAATACCAACAACAATTATTTTATTAGCACTCCGATTGCTCCTCTTACCGATGCTGAATCTTGTGAAATAAATGCTGCTTTGCTGAATCTTGTCATGAAAAATCCGTTTTCCGGCCTTCCTAGTGAAGATGCCGCTACCCATCTAAACAACTTTGTTGATTTGTGTGATATGCAAAAGAAGAAAGATGTGGACAATGATATTGTTAAATTGAAGCTATTTCCTTTTTCGCTTAGAGATCATGCTAAAGCTTGGTTTTCATGTTTGCCTAAAAATAGTATTGATTCATGGAATAAATGCAAAGATGCTTTTATCTCTCAGTATTTTCCTCCCTCTAAGATCATCTCTCTTAGAAACGATATTATGAATTTTAAGCAACTTGATCATGAACATGTTGCACAAGCTTGGGAGAGGATGAAATTAATGATACGTAATTGCCCAACACATGGTTTGAATTTGTGGATGATTATACAATTTTTTTTATGCTGGATTGAATTTTGCTTCTAGAAATATTTTAGATAACACCGATGATACGGCAGTCAATGCCGGATTCAGAGGCTCTAGATCCGGTCAGCGGAAAAATTCATTCAAAAGAAGTACTCCGGGCTCGTCCAGTTTGGACCGCATACTCGACCGCTTGTGTCAAATCCACGACACCCCCGATAAGCCAACCAATCACACCAACAGAGAATGTTGGGTGTTCAAGAAGGCCGGCAAGTTGAATGCCGAAAACAAGGACAAGGGGCTGCATAGTGATGACGAGGAGGAGCCCCGGCCGCCGAACACAGGAGGACAGAAGAGGTTCCCCCATAGGTGAAGATGGTGAACATGATATACGCAACCCACATTCCCAAGAGGGAACGGAAGCATGCATTAAGGGACGTCTATGCGATGGAGCCCGTCGCCCCAAAGTTCAACCCATGGTCCCCTTATCCGATCACCTTCGATCGCAGGGACCACCCTACTAGTATCCGTCATGGCAGATCCGCCCCATTGGTCCTAGACCCCATCATCGATAGATTTCACCTCACTCGAGTCCTTATGGACGGCGGCAGCAGCCTGAACCTGCTCTATCAGTATACAATGCGCAAAATGGGTATAGATCCCTCGAGGATCAAACCCACCAAAACCACCTTTAAGGGCGTCATCCTAGGTGTAGAGGCCCGTTGCACGGGCTCAATCAAACTGGAAGTGGTCTTTGGATCTCCGGACAACTTCCGAAGCGAGGAGTTAATCTTCGATATCGTCCCGCTCCGCAGTGGCTATCACGCACTGCTCGGGCCAACCGCATTTGCAAAATTCAATGCGGTACCGCATTACGCATACCTCAAGGTCAAGATGCCAGGACCTAGGGGGTCATAACAGTCAATGGAAACACAGAACGCTCGCTCCGCACGGAAGAGCACACTGCAGCCCTCGCAGCAGAAGCACAAAGCAGCCTTTTAAGGCAAACCACCAATTCGGCAATACAGCCCCCGGACACCGTCAAGCGAGTCCGGAGTAAACTACAACAGGATCGCCTGGCACGTTCAGAGCTCGCCTAGCAATTCGGCACCCGTCCTAGTCCCAATCAAGCAACGAAATCCATGCCACGCGTACACAATTACACACTAAAAATACCATGGGCATAGGCGGGGGCACGATCAGGGCACGTCCCGTAATGCGGCTTAACCGCCCTAGGGGCTGCATACCTTTATCATTTTTTCTCTTTCAGGACCTTACTCTCTGGAAGCCCTTTCCGACAGTACGATTGCCGGACACATTACGGGAAGGAACAACCAAGGAGGCAAGAAGCTAAGACGTACAAGGGAACCCCCAGGTGGTCTCTAATAATAATCGATATACCCGCTTTTTACTATCCATACGCAGCTTGCCCTTGGATAGGACATGTCAAAAAGTCCTATTTTTTGCTTATTGCACTACTTGTATCCGTCCGCTTCAACGTATTATTTAAATAACAATGCATTAATCTATTATTGCATTATCCATCCCTTTTTTCTTATATGTTCATTTACAACAACTTGCACCCGTACATTCTGGTATGGTCAGTACGCCAGGGGCTTTCATTTACCCCATAATACGGCGTGAGAAGTCCGAACACTTTCAACAGTGCGGCACCCCGAACTTATATCATTATATGCATCAGCTCCGAATCATGTCTTGGGTCAATAGTTGGGTTTGTCCGGCTCCCATGTTTTGGTACCTTACGTTCCGCTATATCGGCTAAGGTAGCGCTGGGAGAACTACTACGATTGTGTCCCGGTTCTTCCGGACGAGCACCTCAGTAGAGAAAGCCGAAAACTGACTGTCATGATAAGGCGAGAGCTGGTCGCTGTTCGAGAGGTCTCAAGTCCTTAAAGACTTTTTCCGCTTCGGGCGAGGAGTCGGCCTTGCCCGACTTAGGCGTATATAGCTCCCCAAATTCGGCCTTCCGAATACTAGGGGCTTCGCCAAAATTTAAAATTGTAGACTTCTATGGCTAAGTGAGAGCGATAAAGCCTTATAGTCCGATTGTCTGGTTCATTGTGCTGAACACCTCCCTCGAAGGACCCAAAATTGGGATAAAGAGTGCTCAAGTTTATCCCGAACACCCCAGTACTAGTTACACGGGGGCAGAAGACGACGACTGGCCAACTCTCAGATTTTATAAAGAGCCGCACAGAAGGTAATATTTTAAATTCAAAAAGCGTTGCATAGCGCAAATGAACTCATTTCACATTACAAGATCACATGAGCATGTTCATTCAAAAATTACATCTCTAGCACATTCATCCGCCACAAGGCGGGAACCCTTCAGGACACTATCATAATAGATTTCGGGGCAGCGAAGCTCCTTGCCCTCCGGCGGCCCCTCCTTCACCAGCTTTACGGCGTGCAGCTTCGCCCAGTGCACCTTCGCCCGGGCAAAAGCCCTGTGCGCACCCTCGATGCAGACGGACCGCTTTATGACTTCAAGCCGCGGGCAGGCATCCACAAGCCGCCTCACCAGACCGAAGTAGCTGCTAGGCAGGGGATCGTCAGGCCACATCCGGACTATAAGACCCTTCATGGCCTGTTCGGCCGCCTTGTGAAGCTCGACCAGTTGCTTCAGCTGGTCGCTCAGGGGCATTGGGTGTTCGGTCCCAGTATACTGAGACAGAACAACTTTTCCGTTGAGCTCCCCTCCTCAGCTCGATAAAACTCCGTGGCATCCAGTACACTGCGGGAAAGATCTGCGAACGCTCCTGGAGAGCTCCGGACTCGGGTAAGTAAAAGGCAAGTTTCCTTCACATGCTTGCTTTGCATAATGAATGCCTTACCCGCTGCTATCTTCTTCACCGCATCAATCTCCTGGAGGGCCTTGTGGGCTTCAGCCTTGGCGCTCCGTGCGCTTTCGAGCGCCTTTGCAAGCTCGGACTCTCGCATCTTAGAGTCAAGCTCCAAGGACTCGCGTTTTTTGGCGAGAGCCTCGAGCTCTTGCTGTACCTCCCCTACCCGGGCTTCTTACTTTTCCCGCTCAATGCGCTCCTTGGCCGCTTTGTCCTCGGCCTCGAACAGCGCCTTCTTCAGAGTCGCCACCTCAGTCGTGGCCCCTAGCAAATTCATGACGATCCTATTAGTTTACAACCGAATTTCTTTTTAATATAGAGACAAGGTATTGCTTACCTTTGCTCTCCTCGAGCTGCCTCTTGGTAAGGCCGAGCTCTTCCTCGGACCGCTCAACGTCCTGATTCAGTGCAGCGACCTCCGCAGTACGTGCGGTAGCGGCCAGCAGCGAAGCATGCATATGCACATAGACATATTTTGATTAGACTCCTGAGTCATTATTTGATCCTCTATTCGGCCTTTCTTCGCGAACGCCGAACAGAGCATCAGGGGCTACTGTCTATGCGGTAATATTTTTCTATATTTTGATTGCTTACCTCAAAGCCAGTTAGGAGGCTGGCACAAGCTTCGGTTAGTCCTATTTTTGGCAGACTCAACTTTCTCGATCACCACACTCATGATAGTGAGGTGCTCTTCGTCGATGGAAGCGCCGCGAAGTGCTTCCAGCAAGTTGACCGGTGCCTCTGGATGGACAGAGGCCACCAGCACGGGCGGCTTGCACCTCTTAACGGGGGATCGCCTGCCGGAGTCCGGAACCACCAAAGGTTCCGGCGCAGTGTTCGGCTGGGGGCCGAACTTGGAGCCCGTGGGAGTCTTTCTCCCTTTGCGCCCAGGGTCCGGAAGGTCGCCTTGAGGCGCCCCCAGGCCTACCTCCCCTCGGGTCGGTGCCTTTTGAGACAACACCTCGACATTTTCCGTAGGACAAGGGGTGGAGGCGGTCGGAAGTGAATCGCTATTCATATCCGACGAGTCCAAAGAACCGTCCTACGAAGATACGTCGAGACGGGCTCGGGACGGACTGCATAATCATATTCGGCGTGAGGAGAAGCAGTGCAATGAAACATACCATGAATTACTATGGTATCCGGATACTTACGACTTCGCCAGGGGCTTCTCCCTGGGTAACCACTCGTCGCCGTTGTAGGCGGCCGTCGTGGAGCAGTCCGGAAGGAGGGTCCTTCCCTTCTTGGACCCTTCGGCCTCCCCGGGTGGGGCGACTTTCCTTTTCTTATCTCCCCCGGCTGGGGGGAGAACTTTTCTCTTCCTCCTCCTCGTTTTCATGGGAGGAGTGCGCTTTGGATTTATCGGACGATGAGTCTGATATAACCTTGCATCGGAGACCCTTTCGGGTCCCCGTGGCCTTCTTCTGGGCCTTCTTCACCGGCACCTCGTAAGGCGCCGGAACCAGCATCTCCGTTAGCAGAGCATCTGCAGGATCTTCAGGCAGAGGGGCTGGGCAATTGAGCTGCTCCATTGTCTCTACCCAGTCCTGTTAATGGCATGGGAGCTTAGATCCCGCACATGAATAACTAGGGCAAATAAATATCCCGTGAGATATAAATACTTACCAGATTGGCATGGCGCTTTGCGCTGAGTCTACGGTCCTCGGTAAGGGGAGGAGGTACCTCGGCGCCCTTGAACCGCACCTTCCAGACGTCCTTGTGCATCGTGTCGAAGAGCTCTCGCAGCGTCTGGTGCTTGTCCGGGTCGAACTCCCACAAATTGAATGCCCGTCTTTGACACGGGAGGATCCGGTGGAAGAGCATAACCTGGACCACATTGACGAGCTTGATTTTCTTGCTCATCATGTTCTTGATGCAGGTCTGGAGTCCGGTCAGCTCTACCGGGGAACCCCAGGACATGCCCTTCTCTTTCCAGGAGGTGAGCCGCGTGGGGATTCCGGATCGAAATTCGGGGTCCGCCACCCAGTTGGTGTCGCGCGGCTCGGTGATGTAGAACCACCCTGATTGCCACCCCTTTATGGTCTCCACATAGCAGCCTTCGAGCCTGGTGACATTCGGAATTTTGCCCACAATGGCGCCTCCGCACTCCGCTTGCTGGCCGACCACCACCTCCGGTTTAACATTGAAGGTCTTCAGCCACAGGCCGAAGTGGGGCCTGATGTGGAGAAGGCCTCGCACACGACGATAAACGTCGAGATGTTCAGGATGAAATTGGGGGCCAGATCATGAAAATCCAGCCCATAGTAGAACATGAGCCCGCGGACAAACGGGTGAAGGGGAAATCCCAGTCCGCGGACAAAGTGGGTAAGGAAAACTACCCTCTCATGGGGTGCGGGCGTAGGGATGATCTGCCCCGCATCATATCCGGTTTCCCGTAGCTTTGCGATGTGCTCCTCCGTGACGGAGGAGACCATCCACTTGCCTCCCGCTCCGGACATGCTTGGAGTGGTTTGAGAAGAAAGACGCGAACTTGGGCGCTGGAGCTTGAGTGCGCGAGAATGGATAAGCAAGGAGGAAGAAGGCGTGGGTAAAAAGGGTGAATCTTTGTCCCTTTATAAGGGTGGAAGAGGCGATGCGCCTCCCCACTTACCTGGTAAAATTGCTTATTCCCCAAATGCCGTAATTGATGGCACGGTTGGGTTACCCATACCCATATTGATGAGAATCCCGTGATAAGGGGACACGATCTCTGCTTCGACAAGACGTGTCAAGAAAACCGCCTCGCGATATGTGCAGTGCTGGTCGAGAAAAATGGTTTGAATAATGACCGGGCCATGGCATGATGTCATGTTGCAAAACGTGTCAGCAGATTAGATTTGTGGAAATATTATTCTATCTATGGTGGTATGTGGAACTTGTTTTGCAGAGCCGAACACTATCCTTGTGTTCAAAATCTTCCATGGAGTATTCGGAGGAAGAACCTGCCTTGCAATGCCGAAGAAAAATTTGCGCGTCAGACTCATCGTCATTGAAGCCTGGTTCAGGGGCTACTGAGGGAGTCCTGGATTAGGGGGTCTCCGGACAGCCGAACTATATCCTTTGGCCGGACTGTTGTACTATGAAGATATAAGATTGGAGACTTCATCCCGTGTCCGGATAGGACTCTCCTTGGCGTGGAAGGCAAGCTTGGCAATACAGATATGTAGATCTCCTCCCTTGTAACCGACTTTGTGTAACCCTAGCCTCCTCCAGTGTCTATATAAACCAGAGGGTTTAGTCCGTAGGACAACAACAATCATACCATAGGCTAGCTTCTAGGGTTTAGCCTCTACGATCTCGTGGTAGATCAACTCTTGTAATACTAATATCATCAAGATTAATCAAGCAGGACGTAGGGTATCACCTCGGTCGAGAGGGCCCGAACCTAGGTAAACATCGTGCCCCCTGCCTCCTATTACCATCTGGCTTAGACACACAGTTCGGGACCCCCTACCCGAGATCCGCCGGTTTTCGCACCGACACTCCTATATATATACCTACGTACCCCCAAACTACCAGATACGGAGCCAAAACCGTAATTCCACCGCCGTAACTTTCTGCATCCACGAGATCCCATCTTGGGGCCTTTTTCAGAGCTCCGCTGGAGGGGGTATCAATCATGGAGGGCTTCTACATCAACACCATAGCCCCTCCGATGAAGTGTGAGTAGTTTACTTCAGACCTATGGGTCCATAGTGTTGGAAATATGCCCTAGAGGCAATAATAAATTGGTTATTATTATATTTCCTTGTTCATGATAATCATTTATTATCCATGCTAGAATTGTATTGATAGGAAACTCAGATACATGTGTGGATACATAGACAACACCATGTCCCTAGTAAGCCTCTAGTTGACTAGCTCGTTGATCAATAGATGGTTACGGTTTCCTGACCATGGACATTGGATGTCGTTGATAATGGGATCACATCATTAGGAGAATGATGTGATGGACAAGACCCAATCCTAAGCCTAGCATAAGATCGTGTAGTTTGTATGCTAAAGCTTTTCTAATGTCAAGTATCATTTCCTTAGACCATGAGATTGTGCAACTCCCGGATACCGTAGGAGTGCTTTGGGTGTGCCAAACGTCACAACATAACTGGGTGGCTATAAAGGTGCACTACGGGTATCTCCGAAAGTGTCTATTGGGTTGGCACGAATCGAGACTGGGATTTGTCACTCCGTGTAACGGAGAGGTATCTCTGGGCCCACTCGGTAGGACATCATCATAATGTGCACAATGTGACCAAGGATTTGATCACGGGATGATGTGTTACGGAACGAGTAAAGAGACTTGCTGGTAACGAGATTGAACAAGGTATCGCGATACGGACGATCGAATCTTGGGCAAGTATCGTACCGATAGACAAAGGGAATTGTATACGGGATTGATTGAATCCTTGACATCGTGGTTCATCCGATGAGATCATCGTGGAGCATGTGGGAACCAACATGGGTATCCAGATCCTGCTGTTGGTTATTGACCGGAGAGTTGCCTCGGCCATGTCTGCATGACTCCCGAGCCCATAGGGTCTACACACTTAAGGTTCGATTATGCTAGGGTTATAGGGAATAGATGTACGTGGTTACCGAGTGTTATTCGGAGTCCCGGATGAGATCTCGGACGTCACGAGGAGTTCCGAAGTGGTCCGGAGGCAAAGATTTATATACGAGAAGTCATCATACGGTCACCGGAATAATTCGGGGGTTACCGGTATTGTACCGGGACCACCGAAGGGGTTCCGGGGGTCCACCAGGAGGGTTCACCTGCCCCGGAGGGCCCTATGGGCTGTGTGTGGAGAGGGACCAGCCCCTTAGTGGGCTGGGCGCCTCCCCCCTAGGGCCCATGCGCCTAGGGTTTAGGGGGAACCCTAAAAGGGGGCGCCCCCTTGCCTTGGGGGGCAAGGCAACCCCCCTGGCCGCCGCCCCCTCCTCAGATTGGATATGAGGGGGCCGGCCCCCTCTCCCTTGCCCCTATATATATGTGGGGGTGGGAGGGCAGCCGCACCCAAGTTCTGGCGCAGCCCTCCCCCTCTCCCAAGTCCTCCTCCTCTCTCGCGGTGCTTGGTGAAGCCCTGCAGGATTGCCACGCTCCTCCTTCACCACCACGCCGTCATGGTGCTGCTGGATGGAGTCTTCCCCAACCTCTCCTTCTCCCCTTGCTGAATCAAGGCGTGGGAGACGTCACCGGGCTGCACGTGTGTTGAACACGGAGGCACCGTTGTTCGGCACTTAGATCGGAATCAACCGCGATCTGAATCGCTGCGAGTACGAATCCTTCATCCGCGTTCTTGCAACGCTTCCGCTTAGCGATCTACAAGGGTATGTAGATGCACTCCCCTTCCCCTCGTTGCTAGATTACTCCATAGATTGATCTTGGTGATGCATAGAAAATTTTAAATTTCTGCTACGATCCCAACAGTGGCATCATGAGCGAGGTTTATGTGTAGTTTCTATGCACAAGTAGAACACAAGTTGTTTTGGGCGTCGATTTTGTCAATTTACTTGCCGTTACTAGTCTTATCTTGATTCGGCGGCATCGTGAGATGATGCGGCCTGGACCGACCTTACACGTACTCTTATGTGAGACAGGTTCCACCGACTGACATGCACTAGTTGCATAAGGTGGCTAGCGGGTGTCTGTCTCTCCCACTTTAGTCGGATCGGATTCGATAAAAAGGGTCCTTATGAAGGGTAAATAGAAATTGGCATATCACGTTGTGGTTTTGGCATAGGTAAGAAACGTTCTTGCTAGAAACCTATAGCAACCACGTAAAAATTTGCAACAACAATTAGAGGACGTCTAACTTGTTTTTGCAGCATATGCCTTGTGATGTGATATGGCCAAAAGGATGTGATATGTGATGTATGAGATTGATCATGTTCTTGTAATAGGAATCACGACTTGCATGTTGATGAGTATGACAACCGGCAGGAGCCATAGGAGTTGTCTTAATTTATTTATGACCTGCGTGTCAACTTAAACGTCATGTAATTACTTTACTTTATTGCTAAACCGTTAACCATAGTAGTAGAAGTAATAGTTGACGAGACGACTTCATGAAGACACGATGATGGAGATCATGATGATGGAGATCATGGTGTCATGCCGGTGACGATGATGATCATGGCGCCCTGAAGATGGAGATCAAAAGGAGCAAAATGATATTGGCCATATCATGTCACTATTTGATTGCATGTGATGTTTATCATGTTTTACATCTTATTTGCTTAGAACGACGGTAGCTTAAATAAGATGATCCCTCACAATAATTTCAAGAAAGTGTTCCCCCTAACTGTGCACCGTTGCGAAGGTTCGTTGTTTCGAAGCACCACGTGATGATCGGGTGTGATAGATTCTAATGTTCGAATACAACGGGCATAAGCCATATTTACACACGCAATACACTTAGGTTGACTTGACGAGCCTAGCATGTACAGACATGGCCTCGGAACACGGAAGACCGAAAGGTCGAACATGAGTCGTATAGAAGATACGATCAACATGAAGATGTTCACCGATGATGACTAGTCCGTCTCACGTGATGATCGGACACGGCCTAGTTGACTCGGATCATGTATCACTTAGATGACTAGAGGGATGTCTATCTGAGTGGGAGTTGATTAAATAATTTGATTATATGAACTTAATTATCATGAACATAGTCTAAATTGTCTTTGCAAATATGTTGTAGATAAATAGCTCACGTTGTAGCTCCCTGTTTCAATACGTTCCTAGAGAAAGACTAAGTTGAAAGATATTGTAAGTAATGATGCGGACTGGGTCCGTAGTCCGAGGAGTGTCCTCACTACTACACAGAAGGCTTACGTCTTTGATGCACCGCTCGATGTGCAAAACCCCACAACGTCGTCTGTGGATGTTGTGAACACCTGACAGACACATCCTGATGACTACTTGATAGTTTAGTGCACCATACTTTACGGCTTAGAATCGGGATTCCAATGACGATTTGAATGCCATAAGACATATGAGATGTTCCGAGAGCTGAAATTGGGATTTCAGGCTCATGCCCGTGTTGAGAGGTATGAGACCTCTGACAAGTTCTTTTGCCAACAAGATGGAGGAGAATAGCTCAGCTAGTGAGCATGTGCTCAGAATGTCTGGGTGCTACAATCACTTAAATCAAGTGGGAATTAAACTTCCAGATAAGATAGTGATTGATAGACTTCTCTAGCCGCTATCACTAAGCTACTAGATCTTCGTGATGAACTATGACATGCAAGGGATGGAGTTGATCCCGGAGCTGTTCGCGGTGCTTAAGACCGAAAAAGGTAGAAATCAAGAAGGAGCATCAAGTGTTGATGGTTTAACAAGACCACTGGTTTCAAGAAGGGCAAGGGCTAGAAGGGAAACTTCATGGATGGCAAACCAGTTGCCGCTCCAGTGAAGGAACTCAAGGTAGAACCCAAACCCGAGACTAAGTGCTTCTATTGTAAGGGGAACGGTCACTGGTAGCGAAATTACCCCAAATACATGGTAGATAAGAAGGCTGGCAACTTCAACAAAGCATATACGTGTTATTAATGTGTACCTCACTAGTACTCCTGGTAGCACCTGGGTATTGGATACCAGTTCAGTTGCTATTATTGGTGACTTGAAGCAAAAGCTACGGACTAGAGACTGGCTAAGGGCGAGGTGACGATGTGTGTTGGAAGTGTTTCCAAAGTTGATGAGATCACCATCGCACGCTCCATCTGCCTTTGGGATTAGTATTGAACCTAGATAAATGTTATCAAGTGTCTACGTTGAGCATGAATATGATTAGATCATGTTCATTGCAATACGGTTATTCATTTAAGTTAGAGAATAATGGTTATTCTGTTTACATGAATAATACCTTTCATGGTCATGCACCCTATGTGTTGAATCTCGGTCGTGGTAATACGCATGTTCACGCCAAAAGATGTAGAGTTAATAATGATAGTACCACTTTCTTGTGGCACTACCGCTTAGGTCATATTGGTGTAAGATGCATGAAGAAACTCCATGTCGATGGATGTTTGGAGTCACTTGATTTTGAATCGCTTGACACATGTGAGCCATGCCTCATGGGCAGGATGACTAAGACCCCGTTTTCAGGTACAATGAAATGGGCAAGTGACTTGTTGGAAATCATACATGTTGATGCGTGTGATCCAATGAGAATTGAAGCGTGCGGTGGATATCGTTATTTTCTCATCTTCACTGGTGATTTGAGTAGATATAGGTATATTTACTTAATGAAGCACAAGTCTGCAACGTTTGAAAAGTTCAAGCGATTTCAGAGTGAAGTTAAGAATCATCATAACAAGAAGATCATGTTCCTACGATCTGATCAAAGGGGGATTTTCTGAGTTATGAGTTTGGCAATCACTTAAGACATTGTGGAATTATTTCGCAGTTGAAGCCACCTGGAACACCACAGCGTAATGGTGTGTCCGGACGTCATAATCGAACCTTATGAGATATGGTGCGATCTATGATGTCTCTTACCGATCTACCGCTATTATTTTGAGGTTATGCATTAGAGACAGCTGCATTCACTTTAGATAGGACACCATATAAGTCCGTTGAGACAACGTCGTATGAACATTGGTTTGGCAAGAAACCAAAGTTGTCGTTTCTTAATGTTTGGGGCTGCGATACTTAAGGCTTCAGCCGAAAAGGCTCGAACCCAAAAACGGACAAATACATCTTCATAGGATACCCAAAGGTAACAGTTGGGTATACCTTCTACCTCAGATCCGAGGGAAAATTGTTTGTCGCTAAGAAAGGGTCCTTTCTCGAGAAGGAGTTTCTCTCGAAAGAATTGAGTGGGAGGAAGATATAACTTGATGAGGTTGTCGAACCTTTACTTCAACCAGAGAGTGATGCAACACAGAAAGATGTTTTCTATGGCGCCTACGTCTGTTGAAGAGGAAGTTAATGATAGTGATCATGAAGCTTCGGATCAAGTTGCTATCGAACCTCATAGGTCGACAAGGATATGTACTACTCCTGAGTGGTACGGTAATCCTGTCTTATATATCATGTTGTTGGACAACAATGAACCTACGAACTATGGAGAAGCAATGGTGGGCCCGTATTCCGACAAATGGTTAGAAGCCATGAAATCCGAGATAGGATCCATGTATCAGAACAAAGCATGGACTTTGGTGGACTTGCCGATCATTGAGATAAATGGATCTTTAAGAAGAAGACGGACGTGGACGGTAATGTTACCGTCTATGAAGCTCGACTTGTGGCAAAGAGTCTTTTCACAAGTTCAAGGAGTTGACTACGATGAGATTTTCTCACCCGTAGCGATGTTTAAGTCCGTCGGAATCATGTTAGCATTAGCTGTATTTTTCGATTATGAAATCTGACAGATGGATGTCAAAACAAGTTTTCTTACCAGTTTTCATAAGAAAAAGTTGTATGTGATACAATAAAAGGTTTTGTCGATCCTAAGGATGCTAAAAGGTATACTGGCTCCAGCAATCCTTCTATGGACTAGAGCAAGCATCTCGGAGTCAGAATATATGCTTTGATGGAGTGATCAAAGCTTTTAGGTTTATACAATGTTTGCTAGAAACTTGTATTTACAAGAAAGTGAGTGGTAGCACTACAACATTTCTGATAAGTATATGTGGATGACATATTGTTGATTCGAAATAATGTTGAATTTCTGCAAAGCATAAACGGTTGTTTGAAGAGTGATTTTCAAAGGAAGACCTGGATAAAGTTGCTTACCTATTGGGCATCAAGATCTATAGAGATAGATCAAGACGCCGATGATACTTTCAAAGAACGCACACCTTGACATGTTTTTGAAGGAGTTCAAAATAGATCAGTCAAAGAAGGGATTCTTACCTGAGTTGTAAGGTGTGAAGTTGAGTAAGACTCAAAGATTGACCACAACAGAAGAAAGAGGAAGGACGAAGGTCATCCCCTATGCTTTTGTCATAGGCTCTATACGGTATGCCATGCTGAGTACCGCACCAGATGTGTGCCTTGCCACATGTTTGGAAAGAGGGTACAAAGGTGATCTAGGAGTGGATCACCAGAGAGCGGTCAAAATTATCCTTAGAGGAATAAGGAAATGTTTCTCGGTTATGGAGGTGATAAAGAGTTCGACGTAAAGAGTTACGTCGATGCAAGCTTAACACCTATCCGGATAGCTCTGAGTGAAGATACCGGATACGTATAATGGAGCAACAATTTGGAATAGCTCCAAGTGGAACGTGGTAGTAGCATCTACGATATGACATAAAGTTTTGCGAAATACATAGGGATCTGAATATTGTAGACCCGTTGACTACAACCTCTCTCACAAGCATAACATGATCAAACCCAGAACTCATTGAGTGTTAATCACATAGTGATGTGAACTAGATTATTGAGTCTAGTAAACTCTTTGGATGTTGGTCACATGGCGATGTGACCTGTGAGTGTTAATCCCATGGCGATGTGAACTAGATTATTGACTCTAGTGCAAGTGGGAGACTGTTGGAAATATGCCCTAGAGGCAATAATAAATTGGTTATTATTATATTTCCTTGTTCATGATAATCGTTTATTATCCATGCTAGAATTGTATTGATAAGAAACTCAGATACATGTGTGGATACATAGACAACACCATGTCCGTAGTAAGCCTCTAGTTGACTAGCTCGTTGATCAATAGATGGTTACGGTTTCCTGACCATGGACATTGGATGTCGTTGATAACGGGATCACATCATTAGGAGAATGATGTGATGGACAAGACCCAATCCTAAGCCTAGCACAAGATCGTGTAGTTCATATGCTAAAGCATTTCTAATGTCAAGTAACATTTCCTTAGACCATGAGATTGTGCAACTCCCGGATACCGTAGGAGTGCTTTGGGTGTGCCAAACGTCACAACATAACTGGGTGGCTATAAAGGTGCACTACGGGTATCTCCAAAAGTGTCTGTTGGGTTGGCACGAATCGAGACTGGGCCGGATTTGTCACTCCGTGTAACGGAGAGGTATCTCTGGGCCCACTCGGTAGGACATCATCATAATGTGCACAATGTGACCAAGGAGTTGATCACGGGATGGTGTGTTACGGAACGAGTAAAGAGACTTGCCGGTAACGAGATTGAACAAGGTATCGGGATACCGACGATCGAATCTCAGGCAAGTATCGTACCGATAGACAAGGGGAATTGTATACGGGGTTGATTGAATCCTTGACATCGTGGTTCATCCGATGAGATCATCGTGGAGCATGTGGGAACCAACATGGGTATCCAGATCCCGCTGTTGGTTATTGATCGGAGAGTTGTCTCGGCCATGTCTGCATGACTCCCGAGCCCGTAGGGTCTACACACTTAAGGTTCGATGCCGCTAGGGTTATAGGGAATAGATGTACGTGGTTACCGAGTGTTATTCGGAGTCCCGGATGAGATCCCGGACGTCACGAGGAGTTCCGGAATGGTCCAGACGTAAAGGTTTATATATTGGAAGTCATCATACGGTCATCGAAATAATTCGGGGGTTACCGGTATTGTACTGGGACCATCGAAGGGGTTCCGGGGGTCCACCAGGAGGGTCCACCTGCCCCAGAGGGCCCTATGGGCTGTGTGTGGAGAGGGACCAGCCCCTTAGTGGGCTGGGCGCCTCCCCCCTAGGGCCCATGCGCCTAGGGTTTAGGGGGAACCCTAAAAGGGGCGCCCCTAGCCTTGGGGGGGGGGGGCAAGGCAACCCCCCTGGCCGCCGCCCCCTCCTCAGATTGGATCTGAGGGGGCCGGCCCCCTCTCCCTTGCCCCTATATATATGTGGGGAGTGGGAGGGCAGCCGCACCCAAGTTCTGGCGCAGCCCTCCCCCTCTCCCAAGTCTTCCTCCTCTCCCGCGGTGCTTGGCGAAGCCCTGCAGGATTGCCACGCTCCTCCTTCACCACCACGCCGTCGTGCTGCTGCTGGATGGAGTCTTACCCAACCTCTCCTTCTCCCCTTGCTGGATCAAGACGTGGGAGACGTCACCGGGCTGCATGTGTGTTGAACGCGGAGGCGCCGTTGTTCGGCGCTTAGATCGGAATCAACCGCGATCTGAATCGCTAGGAGTATGACTCCTTCATCCGCATTCTTGCAACGCTTCTGCTTAGCGGTCTACAAGGGTATGTAGATGCACTTCCCTTCCCCTCGTTGCTAGATTACTCCATAGATTGATCTTGGTGATGCGTAGAAAATTTTAAATTTCTGCTACGATCCCCAACACATAGTTATTAGCTAGATGGCTTCTTCTCTCTTTTTGGATCTCAATACAAAGTTCTCCCCCTCTCTTGTGGAGATCTATTCGATGTAATCTTCTTTTGCGGCGTGTTTGTTGAGATCGATGAATTATGGATTTATGATCAAGTTTATCTATGAACAATATTTGAATCTTCTCTGAATTCTTTTATGTATGATTGGTTATCTTTGCAAGTCTCTTCGAATTATCAGTTTGGTTTGGCCTACTAGATTGATCTTTCTTGCAATGGGAGAAGTGCTTAGTTTTGGGTTCAATCTTGCGGTGTCCTTTCCCAGTGACAGTAGGGGCAGCAAGGCACGTATTGTATTTTTGCCGTCAAGGATAACAAGATGGGATTTAAATCATATTGCATGAGTTTATCCCTCTACATCATGTCATCTTGCTTAAGTGTTACTCTGTTCTCTTGAACTTAATACTCTAGATGCATGCTGGATAGCGGTTGATGTGTGGAGTAATAGTAGTAGATGCAGGCAGGAGTCGGTCTACTTGTCTCGGACGTGATGCCTATATACATGATCATACCTAGATATTCTCATAACTATGCTCAATTCTGTCAATTTCTCAACGGTAATTTGTTCGCCCACCATAATACTTATGCTCTCGAGAGAAGCCTCTAGTGAAACCTATGGCCCCCGGGTCTATTTTCCATCATATTAATCTTCCAATACTTAGTTATTTCCTTTGCCATTTATTTTACTTGCATCTTTATTTCTCTTTATCATAAAAATACAAAAAATCTTATCTTATCATATCTATCAGATCTCACTCTCGTAGGTGACCGTGAAGGGATTGACAACCCCTTTATCGTGTTGGTTGCAAGGAGTTTATTTGTTTGTGTAGGTGCGAGGGACTCGTGCGTGGCCTCCTCCTGGATTGATACCTTGATTCTCAAAAACTGAGGAAAATACTTACGCTGCTCTGCTGCATCACCCTTTCCTCTTTAAAGGAAAACCAACGCAGTGCTCAAGAGGCAGTGGGGCAGTAAGCAAGGCAGACAGAAACCAGTGTGGGTATCATGGAAGATCGTGACAATACCTAAGTACATGGGAGGCCTGGGCTTCCGCGATCTTGAGATCTTTAATCTTGCTTTACTAGCTAGGCAGGCATGGAGAGTGCTAAACAATCTGAATACCCTCAGCTCTTTAATTCTGAAAGCTGCATATTTTCCTGAAACAGGGCTGCTGGAGGCCGAGCTGGGGGCGCACCCTTCACAGATTTGGCGTGCTATCATTGGTGGAAGAGATATAATGAAGCAAGGAGTCATAAGGAGGATAGGGACAGGAGAGAGCACGATGATCTGGGAGCACAATTGGATCCCGAGGCATGAAATTCTGAGGCCAATAGCCTCGTTGGTTTCCAACCCTCCCGCTCGAGTGCATGAACTGATCGGCCAAACAATGTCAACATGGAGAGTGGATGGACATGGAGCAGAGAAAAGAGAGGGAATTTCACTGTCCGCTCAGCATATTGCATGATCCAAAATACGAAGCTCAGTCGTGAGAACTGACTATATGGCACCGAGGGCCCGTCCAGCACCGAGGAGAGCAGAAGTTGGTCATCTCTCTGGCAAACACAAGTTCCTAACAAGATTCAGGTGTTTTTGTGGCGATTGGCAAGGGAGTCTATACCCATGTATGATATTCTTCACCACCGCAATATAGCTACCTCACCGGCGTGCCAGATGTGCGGGGCGGCGGACTCCTAGAGGCATGCCTTGCTTGATTGCACAATGTCGAGAAGCGTCTGGGCCTTGGTGCCTGACTCCTTGGTAGTGCATATGAGCACCTGCGACTACCCAAGCGCAAAAACATGGCTGTTCACTATGAAAAATTTGTTATCACATGCGGACTTCACAAGGCTCGAGGTCACTCTGTTGCCGATTTGGAGCTTAATGAGAAAGTTGATTCACGAAGGGGGTGCACCAAACACCATACTCAACTAACGCATTCGTGACCTCTTTTATCAATGATCTCCAGGTGTTAGCTAAACCATAGGGGAGGCCTACAGTTGCACAGCCGCGCTCGAGTCAGTGGGTGCCACCCCAGGAAGGAACATGCAAGATCAATGTCGATGCTGCGCTGATGATAAACAGACCGGTCGGCGCGGTTTTAGCGGTGTGCAGAGATGGGCATGGAGTTTTCTTAGGCGCGTCAACGATTACCTTCCAGGGATTGGACGATCCTACAACGCTTGAGGCCTTGGCAGTAAGGGAGTCACTTGCTTTGGCGGATGACCTCTACAAGCGCATGATTTCAGTGGCCTCGGACTGCAAAAATGTTATTGATGATATCAGATAGGGGAGTGCAGCGGCCTATGGTGCTATCATTAGGGAGATTGTAGATCATTCCAAGTCTTTTGCTACTTGTCTTTTTAGCCATGAATTTAGGAGCTCAAATGTCGAGGCTCACAATTTAACAAACCATGCTCTCTCACTTAGAGTTGGCCGCCGTGTGTGGTTAGGCAACCCAGATGATCTTTCTTTTGTTCCTGTAAACATTGTGACGAGTTAAATAAAAGCTTCGTGAGATTGTCTCAAAAAAACATAAATGACAAACACCCTTAATCAAATTGGATGGCTATATAATCTGATCGACTGATACTTCATTAAGTCTCAGTCGACTGAGATTTAGCATAACCGAATAAAAAAAGGACTGGGCATGTCAACCACCAATAAATTAAATTTATGAATCAAAATGGTTGTTGATCAGGCAGTTAATTGTAGCGTGGAGCTTTTAATTGCACTTAGGCTAGTCGTAATGGGAGTATTATATCATGCACGCCAACTAAGCAATTTTGATGAGGTGACATAGAATTAAATGAAGAAAGAAAGACTTGAGTATCATGTCATGATACCGTATCATATTAAATGATGTGCTACTTTGTGTCATGCATAACAATAAATGTTGTCTGATATGATATCAACATATGATACCATGCATTACGAATGTAGTGTGATACATTAGTATCATATGCATGATATTAGTATATGATACTCCCCATTACAACCAGCATTATGTAATTGTATAGAATCGCCTAGCACGTACGTCAAGCAACACAATAAGTTGTAGGGCTCCGCATGTCAAACACCATCAGCTTAAGTTTATACCATATCAAAATGGTGATGCGCGACGTATATACACTAGTTGGTGCATGACTTGTACGTATATATTAACCAGCGCCCAAGGAGGAGGTACATGCATGCACTTGGGCCATCAAGAGGCGCAGATCAATTGTACCCATGAAGATCACATTTGCTTCTAGATCGATGGAGCAGCCATGCATGGGGCGGCGATGCCATCATCAGAAAAGAAAAGATAAATCCTCAGTGTATGCACCGATTGCGCCACTACAAAGCGGTTCGAGACGAGTCATGCATGTGTTGTTTGCTTTCTTGATCTCTCTTTTCTTTTTTCTCCTTGTCCTTCTCCTTTGACGCTTTGACTTCACCTTTGGGACCGGATCCTCCATTCCCCCCGCCCAGCTTTAGCGTGGATCGCTGTCAGCTGAGCACATTTTCATCATGCAACCGTACCAAAATGTACTGGTGGCCGGTGTGTCACGTTGTCATCTGCACATTTGCGTGGCCAAATCAAGCCGGAGAAAACGGCACGATACACTGCACATCCCAACCAACGAACGAATCCGCCAGGAATAGTAGGAGCGTAGCGGTAGCTAGGAGGACCACCTCACCACCGTATCATCAGGCCGGGCGGCACAAGTGAAATGCCATTGCTTTTTCTGTGCAATAGATGCCCGTCTCCAGGCCAAACATCGGGCATCTTCAGAACTGAAGGAGCTAGTGGCTGTTGACTCTGGCTGGCAGGAACTAACGCCACTTCAGAACTGAAGGGATCCTGTGCCGAAATTTCCTCCTGAGATAACACGGTCGCTATGCATGCATGAAATGCGTGGTTGCTCCCGATCTCAGAATATAAATCAGCGAGACGCAAGGAATATCCAACGGTGCAGGGCGGGCTTTCTGCGGAGAGAATAATGCTGCTTACTGCTGTAGGATGTCTCGCCACTTATGCTAAAGGGCGTGATAAGCACGCTTTGGGTTAGAAGATGGGGGTGATTTGGCTTATCGCCTCAAGATGCCGATGCCGCCTCCACACGAACGTACTTCCTCCGTTTCTTCTTACTCCGCATATAAGATTTGGTCAAAGTCAAATTACACAGAGTTTGACCAAATTTATATAAAAAATATGGACATCTACAATAATAAAACTATATAGTATGAAAATACATTTCATGATGTATCTGATAATATTGATTTCATATTGTGAATGTTTATATTTTTAATATAAAGTTAGTCAAACTTTACAAATCTTGACTTTGATTAAATCTTATATGCAAAGTAAAAAGAAACGGAGGGAGTACATGGTCGCTATCCAGGCCTGGTAATGGTTGCCATCCATTCATCCTTCAGTCCAGAAGCTGGTCAATAGTTCTCGACCCGTTTGTTCCTCTCTCTAGCCTGCTCCTAGTTGTGCTATTTCCTAACATTACAGTGTCAAAAAATGTTCTTATATTATAAGATGGAGGGAGTAGGTAAATGCAATTTTGCTATGACAAAACACGAACGATTTATGCACTACGGTGAAAATCCAGCCGAGCATGCATGTGTGCAGGGGAGCAACGAAATTGCTTCGTGCACGATCCTGCTGCCCGACGCATGCACGACATCGAAATCCAGCGGCCAGTGCCCGATATACGCATGCATGTGTGACTGGATTTTAAACATCGTCTATGAGTCGTCCATATTTTGTCGTGTGTATAGCACAGCTCGGGGAGCAAAGGCCGCCGGATTCTTGGTCGTCCTCACATCGTCTACGCTTTTGTTGTCTGTAGAGGAGTGTCTAGTGGTGTATTGGTCACGCCAAGTCCGATCAACTCCCCGAGTGAGAAAACACTCACGATCGAACGTACGTGCAGATGCTCACCGTTCGGCCGGCTCCTGTCCCGTCGGCTGCCTGTTACGTGGCCAACTCGACTGCACTACACTCCACTCCGCCACCGTGCTTTGTGCGCTTAACCTGACCGGCACCGCACCGCACCGCACGTACGTGTCCTCTGTCGACTGGCCGGCGCCGGCCGGACCCCTAGGGTCTCGTGCTGCGCCGCCGTGCCTCATCCTTGCCCCTCTCGCTTGACAGATCGCGCATGCACCGTCCCTCGCGCCCTACCATTTCCCCAGCCGATCTCCCGTCACCCAAAAGCGCCAGAAAGGATCCTTCGCCTGGCTCCGAGCTTCAAAGGAAATCACTGTGCCATTGATCGACAGGCCTCGCGTCCAACTATTTCCCTGCCGATCTCCCGTCACCGAAAAGCGCCGGAAAGCCCCTTCACCAGCTCCGAGTTTCAAAGGAAATCACTGTGCCATTGATAGACAGGCCACGGCACGCCACTAACACTTGCGTCCCGTACCAGTCTGGTTTCGACTTCGACGTCGATGTGTCTAACGCAGCCTCACTGGTCACTTGACACGACGACGCAAGAGGCCACGGTAGAAGTATGTTCCGTTTCGTTTCTCGGTGCCTAGCTAGGGCTGGGCTAGCACACCTAGTGAGAGCAGCACTGGCCACAACTTGCACCGTACGCACGTCCCCGTCTCACGTCTGACGATGCTGGCCTAACCTTGTACAGTGACAACTGATACCAGGCTAATAGCTCGGTTCAATCACATTTCCCTTCGCTAGAGTACAGAAGAAGTCCGACCCAATATTCTTTGCCGGCTACGAGTGTACACTAGAGTACATCTCTAGCAAGTGCTGGCAAATGCGCGCTTCCGCTGCCGAGATTGCGACGAGCCGTCCAATGGCGACTCGTTACGCCGGCGAGGGCTCCCAAATTCCGATCTCCACTCTGCCTATAAACAAGTGTATCGCGGCCCGTTCGCGCGGTCACCTCACTCGCTGCTTTCCCGCTTTGTGCACTCGCATTGCTTCGTTTTCCATAAACTGGTTTTCTTTATCACCGTCTAAAAGCGTATGCTTTCTTATCGTTTTGAGTTTTGAGTTCTGACGCATCTCACAAAATGATCCAGAGTAATATTTGTATGCATTTTATGTTGCGTTATGAGTTCTGAGTTGTGTGACGTGCGACGTGCGTTAGAAATTTTTCTCCCCATGATAATGTCATTTGTAGATTGCAAAGGAAAGCAAGTTAATTTTAAGCCAAAGTCCTATGATCACGATCTGTAAACTAAGCATGAGAGTTCCCGGAAAAAAAAAACCAAGCATGAGAGAATTGTTCGGTTAATTGAAGAAAAATCAAGCGAAAGGTAATATTCCCTCCGTTTGGAAATATTTGTCGGAGAAATGAATATATCTTAGGCGTATTTTAGTTTTAGATACATTCATTTCTCTGACAAATATTTCCATATGGAGGGATTATAAGATTACAACTTGCCCAAATTGGCCACTGTGAAACATAACAAGTATAGTTCGGATGTTGCCTCGCAAAAGAAAAAACAAGGCACTTTGAAGACAAGCATCATCGTCATAGTCATCACACACCATCCTTGATCTAGTGGCTGACTTCTACTTCACCGTAGGCGACCACTCGCGAAGTGATCACCGCAATGTGGCACGAGGCCCACTTTAATCCATGCCAATAGTTGCCTACACAAGAGCCAGTGACTCGGCAATCTTGATTTGAATGGTGAGCTTCTTAGGGAGTGTATGTAGTATCCGGTCGACCAGTACCCCAACAACATGACCGCCCATCACCTGGACGACACCATCGTAACACGACTTCACAGCTACGAACGGAAAATGAACGCAAAGACCTCCTCAACACGTTAGAATACAGACTACCAAGACCTCGTTGCGGTGACCATCCCCATGATCATGATTTTATGAGATTTTGCAAGTCCACACATAAAATATAGCATGTACAGAGTACATGGTCGTTATTATTACTTGAATTTCTAGAATTTTCATCATTAAAAAAACTACGTCGAAACTACACGAGTGCATCTACACTCTCTCATGAATAAACAAAGTAAAAAAATGTGTATTTTCTTCCGAGTGAAACATCACTATCTCCGTGGTCCTTGATACTTCGATAGAGACCGGCCAGTGGCCATTACCTATCTCTTATCCTAGTAGTAGTTAACTAAAAGTACAATAAGACACTCAGATTAAAGCGTAAAACAGGGCAAAAGCGCGGAGGCGGGCAGGGGGGGGGGGGGGGGGGGTTGTTTAAAACAGTAATGCTAGAGCTACAGGCTTGTTTTACCAGGTTTATCGTACAGACTGATGTGTAGCAAACTGATTAGTTTAGGATTAGCAGCAGGGCCCCCACCCCCTGAAATTAGGAAGGGACGAGTGAATTAGCGAGAGGGGGTCCGTAACAGACGCGTAAAACATCTGTACGTCTAGGATTATTGGGGTTAAAAGATTGGAGACGACGGCTGGACGTTCGTCAGTTAACGAGCTCCGCACTAGGTTTTTTTTCCCTTGCTTTAATTACTGGGAAAATTTAAACTAAGCAGCTCAACTACGCACGGACGTACAGAATACAGAAACGGACGGACTAAAACGACCTTCTTTGGTTCATACCTTTGCCTGCAACTAGGCTGGCGAATGGTATATACGGCGTTTTGTACCAGTTTGACAGTGCGGCGGTGTGATCACTTAAATAATAGTTATGTGCGCCGGCGACTTTGCTTTTTTTTTTTTTGAGACTTCGGCAACGAAAACTCTTGCGTGCTATCGACCGATCGTCTGCCTGCTTCCTTGTGGCCTGGGCTACCAATTAATTAACAGAAGCTTAATCAGTATTATCATTATTTTAACCGAGAATCAGAGGCTTGGGCCTATCACACCGTTTAGTACTATACTAGTCGTGTTTATTTTAGCAGAAAAAATGCAACTTTTTTTATAAAGAGAAAAATTGCACTTACCTTATGTAATTATGTAGAATCGCCTAGCACGTCAAGCAACATACTCCCTCCGTCCCAAAATTCTTGTCTTAATTTAAGACAAGAATTTTGGGACGGAGGAAGTAATAAGTTACAGGACCCCGCATGTCAAAGAGCATTATGTTAAGTTTATACCGAATCAAAAATGGTGATGCACGACCGCACGCATGCGTAATTGTCATATGTACTGGCTAGTTGCTGCATGGCTTGTATCCATCCACTACGTTGCAAATGGGTTAATTCAATGTCGTTTAAAACAAGTAAAAGTGTAACCCGTCGCACAAAAAAGCAGAGAAGAATTAGGTGAATGAAACCTGTACTTTCAAAAGTGTTTTGTGCCGCTGAAACTGTACTACTACTCTCCGTCAAAAAATGACGGAGGTACGTACGCAGGCGTGCATGGTGTGGTACGCGTGTGTATCATGCGTTGCGATGGCCTGGCTTTGCATCAGGAAAGCCAAGTAGGGTCTTCGAATAATAATCCAGAAAGCAAGAAAGGGATAGCTAGAGGTAGATATGGAGGATGTGCTGGGGATCAGGCCGCCTGAAGCGAGTGCTGCCTGTTCCCACCTCTTTCCTCACCTCCTCCTCTCAGACTCGATGCTGATCAAGTGATGATCGAACCCCCACCCCTGAACGACACGACGTGAATCCACCAGCGGAAAGAAACGCGGCACCCGAAATTCCCCAAGGACCCCATGCATGCTTCATCATGATTAATTGGAATATATGATTGCTTTCATGAAAGGATTGAGGCAACACAAGATCATATGTACGCCTATCGAGCTCGAAGCCTGTCTGCCATACAGTAATCCTGATCTTGCTTCATCGCCGGTTCGACATTAGCACTGCTGAACTGTGTGTTCCATTTTGAACTTGATCTTGTTCAGTTTTGGGCTCGAAGTTTGCAGAAAGATATGGAAGCAAGTCAAGCGGAACAAGTTGCGTATGTAGACGGGGCTGTATATATATGACGACTGTGTTCGAATTCAACTGTTAATTATACATCGGTGGTCTGTTAATTAATCAATCTAGTAGTAGTATACATGCACATGGGCAAGAATCAGAAGAGAAAGAAAGCCGTACAAAAACCAAAATCATAAGCAATATGGATCCCAGACTAATCACCTAGTGTGACTGCCTCTCATACCTCTCCGTATCTGGTATCTCTCTCCCTGTCTATGTACGTGTACGTGTACATGTGTACATGTGTGACTGTCGTCTCCGGCAGGTGGCAGAAACACGATGAACTCCTCCCGCTCGCGCGCTCCGGTGCTCAACAGACGAAAGCCGGCCGGCCGGGGCTCGATGTTGGATAATCGATCAGGAGGTGACCTTGGCGCGGGTGCACGGGGCGAAGGAGTAGCCGTGCTGCTGCTGGTGGTGGCCGCCGGCTTGCACGTGCACGCGGTGCGACGACGAGGAGTGCGAGTGCGCCGTCTCCCGGTCGACGAGCGCGCGCAGGCGGAGGAACTCGTCGACGGAGCAGGGCAGCCAGAGCGGGCCGGCCGAGCTGTAGCCATACGTGTCCCGGGCCGCCTCCAGCAGCCGCTGGAACAGCGGGTGGTAGAGGTAGGCGATGGGGATGACGAACCGCCGGAACCCGTCGCCCTGCTCCGCCTCCGCCTGGGCCTGGCCGACCCGCACGGCCAGCCACCCCTTCTTCACCTTCCCCCTCTTCTCCGCCTGGTCCCCTTGCATGATGGTGGCAGCTCCCTCGCCGGCGGCCCGACTGCAGCCGCCCTCTCGCCGTCGCTGCCGCCGGGAAGCTACTTGCTGCTGGATAGCTGGCTAGAGGCCTAGAGCCGAGCGAGAGGTGTGCGTGTGTGGTCTGTGGTGCGGTGTGCTTCGCGGCACTCGCGGTGGTTTTTATAGGACTGCTTCTGCTTGGCTCGACCGGGCCGGGAGGAGATTAGGTTAGAAGATTAAGCCGCAGGTGCGTGGCGCACCCGTGCGCTGCCTGTACGTACGGCGTCCTTTTTGCTACGGAACCCGGCCGACCTTGGGCCTTCGTGTCGGATGGATCGTGTGCGTCGCTGACAGGCCGGCCCGTCGGAATAATCGGGTTACGGTGTCGGGGTCGCTGGCCGTACCGGGCGATCGTCGCGTGCGCGTCAGGCCTCAGTTGCGGTGAGCGGGATAGCCGGATAGGTACGGCGGAGCAGTGAGAGTGGAAGGTGGAGGGATGGCTACGGTGAGGAGGGGGCACGCTGTCGCCGGGCCCGACCGACGGGGTGGTGCACAGGTCGTACGTACGTCGTCCTTTGGTCCCGGCGCGCCTGGCCCACGACGGCGGACTGGCGTGTCAGGTGGAATTGTTTTCCGAGTGTGTTCCTGTACGCGACTGCTGCTCCACGGCCACAAGAGATGTTGATGCATGGGGGCAATTAATTTGTCGGGCTCTCGTCTAGCTTCGCTCATCGCCGAATTGTTGGATCGTAGCTGTTGGAGTGACCCTCTGGGTTAAGTTCTGGTAGTTTTTGTTTGATTTGGTGACCCTCGTGGGCATGCTTCTAGCTGTTCCCGTTGAGGTCTCATGCATACATGGTTTATTTCTCGTTGGCATCGTGTCATCATGATGAGTAGGATGTACTATTTCCTTTTTGTCTAGCAGACATGCTACGTGTATAAACGTAGCTTGTTTCTACTACTATATTAAGAAAAGGAGGGTAGGGTAGGGACTGTTGTTTCTCAAGCCCATCATGATATCCTTAGTATGTTGTCATTTGAACAAGCGCAGGAAAACGTCATACTACCCCGACTCCCACGCCGCCCGCTCTGCCGACACGGGGGTAGAAACCCTAACGCCGCCACCGTTCCTCACTGCTCCCTGCTCCCCCCCCCCCCTCCACGGCCAGAGGGCATCCGCTGGGGAAGCCCGGTCTGGCCCTAAGAAAGGCGGCAGCGGGGCCCTGCTGATGAGGCGCATAGTATAGGGCTACTACTCGGCGCGTCGAGGGGATCTCGAGCTTGCCGGTCTGCGCGCCCTGGATCCGCCCCGATGCACGCCCATGGGGGTGAGATGGAGCGGTTGGCCGTACCCTCGTTGCGACGTGGAGGTGTTGGGCGCGGTTAGTGCGGTGTGGAGGCTATGGCCAACAAAAACCAACATAAGAAGAGGCAAGATCACCGGATGCCTAACTCAGGTGGTGGTGTTGCTCTTGGTTTGATGTCATATGTTAATGTTGTTTGCGTTGGGTATGGAGAGCCTAGGCACCATATGGATAAGTGCACTAAACCAAAAGCTTATTTCATCTGCAAGATGGTGAATCACAGGTGGAGAGTTGTCGCACTAGAAAGAAACCTCATATTGTTGCTAGGTATTGTGGTAGTGTTACTAGAGATCTAGGGTTTTACCATCTCGACATGCCTAATGTTAATGCTCAACACCTAGGATCACTGAAGAACATTGGAATAGCGTATACTGAATATGGCAAGATTAATACACATGAATTAGCTAAACAGTTCTAGGACATTTACAAAAAGATTGGCCCTCGCACATAAATGCACTTGATGACAGGACCTTCCTAGTTAAGTTCTCACATGAGATTACAATAGAGTATGTGGTTGGCTATCCTTGTTTTGGTTTGACTAAGGGGAGTGTGGTAGTTAATTTAGAGGTCTGGAAAGGTGGTGTTGATGTTATTGCCTCAGTGCAAGAGGTCTAGATTAATATTAGGAAAATGAACCCAAAATGGTGTGACTAGACCATCATTGGTCTGATCACATCTGTTTTTCGTGTTCCTTGACATATTGATTGGCATCACAATTTCCAAAGTTTCTATAAGACTATCAGGGTGAAGATTACTTGCCAGGATTACGCCAAGATTCCTGAGGATAAAGTGTTTGGAATAGATGGAGAGTTGTCAAGGTCCTGGTTGACGTTGAGCGTCCAAGTGATGTAACTAAACTACCTGCTATTGAGGATCCTACTGAGGCTGTTAGACAAGAAACTATGGATATGTATGGGATTTCTGATAGAAACAACAACAATATGGCTAAAGATGACAGGTCCGGTAGAAGCTCTATGAAGAGATTCAATCAAGGTGACGGTTAACATGTCTATGAGAACATCAACTCAACTAGACATGTGGTTATGGACTTCTACAACAAATACTCGATGACTATGTTGGGCCTGAGATTCTACTTCTCTATTAAAAGGCCAGGTGCCCGAATCTCTACAGAATGCAAGGAGAGATCCTATTACAGTAGATCACCCAAAATAAAGAATGATGCTTTAACCTGCTTGGAGAAATGGAGATGGTGAGGAAGATGTACAATTTGTTTATGGAAATGGCCAGGATAGTAGAGACAGGATAATGCTGAAGATGACCAAGACACTAATGCTCAAGGCGATGCTGCTATTGTAGCCCATGTTTCTATTCATCCTTGAGAAAGATCGATTTGAAGAGCATTTCCTCGATTTCCTTCCAATTACCGCAGTTGCAGGTAAGAGGTGGGGCCCTATACAAGTAACGAGACAAAGTAGTGGGATTCAGTTCATTGGAACAACTATTATGCAAAGGGCTCATGAGATCAAACAAATTCAGAATCATGCGAAGCCTAAGAACATGACAGGTAATATCAACAAATCTTTTGTTTGTCTTTAACAATACTTCCTTTGAGTCAATACCTAGTAAAATAGGTCTGGACGTTGACAGTCAATTTATTACCCGCATTCTGGCTATTCCACCCGATTTAAATTTATATATTGGTACTTTGGATGAGAGGACTCAAAGAACCGCCAGTTATGTTGCAAAAGAGTTTCATTTTTTTGAATTTTTTACTATTTATTTGATTTTACTGCTCACCGGGTTTAGATGAGCCGGGCTCCGAATTGAATCATCGTGTTTTTCTTTATTTTTAAGGGCACCTTAGACTAGTCAATTATGCCCTTGTTTTTCCTCCCCACCAAGGATGTTCGTGGTAATTTGTACGAGTATAAACACCCTATGGTCACTTGTAAATGATCTCGCATTTGAATGAAAAGTGTTCTCACTAAAGGTGGGACTGGTGGGACCGTGGGCTTCCACTTTAACAATAGGGCCGAGTGGATTCTCATCAAATGGAGCAATTGCTGCCAAAATTACACATGTATAGGAGGTAAAAGGTAGAATTCACTTTAAAAAGGGCCAGACAACTTATCTTACAGGTAGAACCTTTTTTCTTGTGAAGTACCTTATTACTTGCAACCTTCATTACCGCACCAAACTTTTTGCAACCCAAACTTGATCAATAAAAAACAGCTTTGCGAGATAATTAAGCATATTATTTACTTTGCCAATGTTGCTTGTCGTAAAACCACGAAGGTCGCCTTCGGTTTAGCTCCTGAAACTTCGTATAACATGGCGACAAGTTTCGGTTCCACTCAGAAGTTACTGTTACTGCAAAATTGTTTATGATATCCAATAACAAGCATACTTTTGTAATAAAGGTGCGCGAGTTACCTTTGATAGACGTTGAAATGTTCTTACGCGTGGAGATGCTAACTAAGGTTGGTGCTGAGCTTTCCAAGTCCTAACTAAACACGGTGTGTAATAATGAATAGATAAACGAACTGAACCCAACCAAATCTCGGCCTCTCAGCTCCAGTGATAGGAGGATTCGTTACCGCCTCCCAAAGTTTAAACTAACAGTTTGCCTAATTCACATCTAGATGTTCTTTGAGAATGTCACATCTAAACTCTCACAAATACATAGCAACAAGGAACAAAAAAATAGATCACAAACATAGTGAACATCAAGTTAGATGTGACATCATCTAGATGTGTCCTAAACAGATCCATTAATTAAAACTAAAATACGGCCGTTGTAGGCTCGAACAGCCAAACCCAGGGCCAAGGCCAGCGGCGCGCACTCGGGCGGCACTGGCATCGCACCTCCATCCGACGGCATAATGCCCCGACCACCAGCCCCCAGCGCAACTCACCGGGTCCCGGACGGTGCCCATCATCCATGGCCGATTCATGCGCGTTAACACCACGACGGGATAAGCTAGGCAGGCGCGGGTGATGGCGCTGCCACGTCACAGCAGAGATGGACGGCGATGGATGGACGCGGCGCGTGCGTGCGCCTACATCGCGGTCACCCTCGCGCGGCCGCGCAGACGCCCGACGCACGCGTACGAGATGTCGAGATGTGCTTGGTGCGCCCGCGCTTTGCTAGTTTTGCTCGCTTCTCTCCCGCTTCGGCCGGTGAAAACACTGGACCAGTCGATCGGTGCTGCGCGCCCGGACCCGTACGTACTACGGTGGATTGCTCTCCTCGATCCGCGCCCGGGAGCAGGCCGGCATGGACATGGCCGCATGGAGCGGTCTGCGGTGCGCGCGCCGGGAAATGCAAATCACCAGAGGAATATTTGTTTGCTGCTTTGCAGGCTGGCAAGTGGGCAAGTGGCACTGGAGATTACGGACTACGGGTAGATATCAGGTGATACCATCTTTTACATGCTTCCATGATACAAATTTTGAAAAGTCATATTTAGATGTTTCAAAAAATTCTACAGCTCTAGACGGCACGTCCATCTCTCTCGCGCGCGATTGTGTCACCGCGCATTGATCTCCTCGGATAACCAACGGATAAGAGTATCTATAGCCGGACCTCTAAAACCTGTCTCATACGCTTGGACGACCATCGGGTCACTGTCGTCATGATTTTTTGTTCTAGACGGGCCACTCAAATGGTCGTCAAATGCCCGGGCTGGTCGGCACCCCATATCTAGCTCAAATATGGGACAGATATAGGGGCGCCTAGATGCGTCGGGAACGCCCGCTATGTCGGACCTGACCCACGCTGACCGACCCGACCCCACATAAATTCCTCCCCATCTGTACGCCGGACCAAACCTAGCCACTTCACTCCCTTCCTCTTCAATCCCCTCTGTCACTCAAGCTCGTCTCTGGCTCCTTCCGGCTATCTCCGGCATAGCGGGCAGCGGATTTGAGTCCTTCAGCTTTAGATCCGTCGACCCCGAGCTCATCTCACGCGGCCTCAAGGAGGAGATGGCCGTCCGGCTTGCGCCCGTCGTGCCCGGGAGAAGGCCCGTGCACGGCTGCTCTCGAACTCCATCCGTCGGGAATACATTGCGTCCGTCCAAATGGCGCATGTATCCGGCACTAGGCCAGTCGTAGCTGCCTCGCCGGAGGCCGTGCGGTCCTTCTAGCGACCGAACGCGCTGGCAGATGTGCAACCCCTCCGTTGGCACATCTATTGGACGCCGTGCCCATCGTGCAAGGCACCGGACGTGGGAGACGGCGCCAGCCCTTGCGGCGGCGGCCTATGTTGAAGAGGCGGAGTCACATTCTCCGGCGCCCCGTATGGGGCATCAGTCTGGGTGACGCAACCGCATCGTGGTGGACGTCGGCGGCTCGTCCTTGGACTGATCCTTCATCGATCTGATGTCCACTGGCATCATTCGGGTTCCGAGCTCCGAGAAAGAAGAGTAGGGCATGCGAGACGGCGGCGCCTCGTGTCACATAAGCCGGCTCATGTCTCATGCCTTACTCTACCTTGCCGGCGACCGGACCAACACTCTGAGGAGCGCAGCCAGCCTACGGACATGGCCAGGGCGGAGCCGGGCGTGCGGGGAGCGCAACCGGACGAGCTTCGCTTAGATTAGATTTCACGTTGCATGTAATAATATGGATTTAAAGTTTCTAATTTAAGATATCCGGATGTGAAATGCATTTTTTGAGCCATGACCAGTTACTGTCCACAGACGCGTCTACGGGTATTTAAGGGGTTGGATTTATCAAATCCGGCTGCAGATACTTTCACGCGGGAGGCAAAGTTTATACGACGCTTAACATCGAATAATCATGAGTAGACATGGTGGCACGCGCGGTCGGTATCAGGCCCGCTCGTTTCCACGTGATTCGTGCCATCCTAATACGACTAGCATGTATAGTGAGATGCATGCAAGCGGTATAGCAGGAGTATTACCTACGCCCTGGCCAGCAGATGGCCCACAAGGCAACGTCATGCATTCAAAAGAGCAGTGAATTGAGTATACGTCAATTAAGCCGGGCCTGCACCACCCAGGAACCCCCTGCAGCCCATCAAGTCAGCCAGCAAGTAATTAATGCAAACATTTCAGGGCTTTTTGTCTTTGAAATCACCCAACGGATACCCTTTGGCTTAGTTTGACAGGCGAGTCTGATTTTGATTGTAGCGTACTTATTTTCTTAAAATGAGAGAAAACATGTTTCTTGACAATTAGTTTTATAGAAGAGCGAATTTTTTAGAAGAGTGCACCGATACCGATATCTAGCGAATGTTTCAATCTTCCTTTCTAAACGAGTGAATTATAAAAGAGTGAAATGTGTTGTTTTAAAGGGGTGAATCACTATTTGTTTTTAAAATGATTGTAATTTTTAATTTTGAATTGATTGAAATGAGTGTAATATGTTTTGTGAAACAAGTGAAATCATTTTTTGAAAATAATTGAAATTCTTAGTTTGAAATGACCGGAATCTGGTTTTTTTAAGGAGTTGAATGAACGACTGAAATATGTCATTCTAAGAGAATGAAATCATTCTTTTTGAAAATGATTGACATTATTTATTTGAATGAAGTGAAATGAGTGGAATCGGTTTTTAGAAATGAGTGAATGGAGTATGTTGTTTTAAACGAGCATAATCATTTTTTAATGATTGAAAATATTTGTTTGAATAGAGTGAAATGGGTGGAATCTTTTTTTGTTGTTGAAAGGAATGAAATAAACGAGTGAAGTAAGTCATTTTAAATAAATTATTGGAAACATTTGTTTGAATCGAGTGAAACGAGTGGAATCTTTTTTTTTAAGGAGTGAAATAAATGAGTGAAGTGTGTTGTTCTAAACTAATGAAATTTTTATTTTTGTAAATGATTGAAATTATTTGTTTGAATTAAGTGAAATGAGTGGAATCTGTGTTTTGAAACAAGTGGAGTATGTTATTTTAAAGGAGTGCAATCGTTATATCTGAAAATCAGGTTAGGGGTCGTTTCCAGTGCTTGCTGTTCGCTCGTCATGCATCGCTGCTCTCATTTTCCTGCACGCATCGGGCAAAAGAAGGACATGTGAGACTAAGATGACAAATTCTAACACATTGGTACAAAGTGGCCAGCTTGGTAAGTTACCAACAAAAAATTGCAATCAAAAAAATAATTCTAACACATGGCATAATCAAATCATCCCTTTTAACTCCTCCAACTGTATCATCAAGGGCTACATATCTGTTATCCATCCTCTGATGTTTAACCTCATCTGAGTCAACCAGATCTATTCCTGGAATAGCCTCCACAGAATCCAACAAATCTGCGAATTTGTCGGTTTGGTCATCTTCAGTTACCTCTCGCACGATGTCAAGCCTCCCCAAATGGCTAACAAAAATAGTCGAAGTCAGGAAAACAGGCAACTCCCACGCCCCCTAGCACCCCGATCCAGAACTCTCTCCAAAAATACTGACATGCTAAGGGACGGACATGATGGATATAAGTCAGCGCGTTCGTACTTGTACCCAAGAAGCGCAGGAGCAAGCTCAGTGTCAATACGCTAACCTGTGCATCCATTTCTGCTCTTCTTGTTCTTCTACTTACCCATAGGACACAGCTTGAAGAAGAGCTAGTACAGTGCACCACGTCCAGAGCAGTTATGACCGACCAACCCTGCAAGGGGCGCCCCTACCAGACACGCTAGTATTCATACAAAAATAAATGAGACCTGGCCCACTCCTGTGAGGTATATCGCTACGTATTCACCTCGGCCTACTAATAACCCGCACCGTATCACGCAGGGCCTATATTAAGTAGCAATCACGACGCCTTGCGGATGACCGGGATAACGGCAGCGCGTAGCCGCATGTCCCAAAAATTCACGTCCGCTTAACATACAATATAATCTGGGTGGTGCTTGAGTTAACGTACTTTAATTAGGTCTCGAGTTTGCGCGTGCCAACAAGATAAACTTCGAGTTACTTGTTTCGCTCTCACTCCCCGGGTGAAAAGCGATCGATCGAGCTCGACGGCCATGATAAAAAGCGGGAGGCGACATCGTACCACCGATCAACTTCGTGCGTCGGCAGTAACTCGATCACCTTTCTTTTCGAGTTCGATTCATTCTAGTACTTCACCTACAAGAAAACACACGATCGATCGACTCGCCTGATTGGCCACCGGAGCAGCAAATGGATCGATGAACTTGCGTGCGTGGTCACCTTCGCCGGCGACCATAATGTGACAGCATGACGATGACGAGATAGCGCGTGCATGCTGAAGCTGCAGGTGCCTTATGAGCGAAGCAGTACGTAAGAACTCCGTTCCATGCAGTGTGCAAACCCGGTAGAAATGGAGCAGGCGGCAGTACGTCCAGTGCGTCAGCAAATCAAGAATGGCTTGTGCGCGCTGCCTGACGGAGCATGGCTGCCGTCCCATGTACCCGCAAAAAAAAAAAGACTGAACTAGATGATGGAACACAAACCATGTCCATCCGGCCACCAATCTCTATCTCTATCTCTATCTCTATCTCTACTACCTAAAAGAAACGGAGTGTTCCGTTTCCCCTCTTCGTCTAACCTCTCATACGACCCCCTCTTTCCTGTAGCGATTTTCTTTCCCCCCCTGCACCGGTTTTCTCCCTGCCGGTTCTGCCGGTTTTATCATCATCACGTAAGGTAACCAGACGCAATCAATTTGTCGCTGGATGGAATATTTAGTATACGATACAATAAAACGGAGCGATATCTCTGGAGATTTTCTTGCTCCCGATATTTTTTGCATGCGATAATGGTGCTAGCATCAGAAGGAAGCAATCACGTGTATGTAGGGAATATAATCGCGGAGATTGCAAGGCAGTTAAGGCCGTGTCTCACATGCAGGAAGGAATTCCCGAATTCAGCGGAAGAGAAGACGACGGCTGCCTCAAGATCGCCTCAAGATCGTCCTCTAGATCACATGCAGGAAGGAATTCCCGAATAAACCGGTTTTGATTTTTCCGGACAAACCAGGATCAATCTTTGGTAACACATTCAATTCTCACATGGTAATCAATCTCTTCTTTGGCAATGCATAACGCAATCAATTCTCACATGGTGATCACAGGCATATTCTTCCCTTCCTTATCTTGGTTTATTTCTTGCCTTTTCTGCGTGCTGATTTTTTCTCTCCATAAATATCTCTCCCTTCCTTATCTAGGGTACCTGCGCCGTGGATATATAGGATCCCGCTCGCACCGCGCCGGGAGGCCACCATCCTCCTCGAGGAGAATCGGCCGGAGCACCAAAAATCATGGTGTTGTCCAGTACTCGCCTCGAGTCTACAACAACAGTGCAGGACACTAGAGGCCCACCAAACCCGCATCGCCTCTGCGCACCCACGTTGATTGTCGCCGCAGAGCCCTTTTCTCCAAGTAGACGGCGGCGCGACAAAGATCCTCAATGTTTTATAATTTTCTGCTATGTTTCGTATCTGCTTGATTGCCATTTGTAATGTACTTTTTCCTTGGTATAGTTACGGGGATCTGCATGATGACAAGCTAGCCTGCATGATGCAGTCATGTAAGATATGGGCAATGGCCTGATGGGAGCTAGCTTGTTTCTTAATTGCTTCATTGTTCATCTTCCTCTTTGTCAGGGTCATCCCATGAATATATTGATTATATTTCTCAGGAAAAACAGGCTCTCAATACACACTGATTATTCTTTGTATTGCAGAAAACGTAAATCATTTGCGAGCTAGAAGGAACTCATCATTCTAAGTCTCCAGTTGTACTCTTAGTTAGGTTGGATTTTTTTTTTGTAAATATCCTTTTAAGACTAGCACTATTTATATTCCCATGCTTTTTCCAGCATATACTATCTGAGTTGGTTAATTCTTTTCAAATCTTTCTTCTTTTTAAGTTGTGATGCAATGCCACTGTCCATTGTTTTCGTCACAAGAATTTATTATTTAGTCTAGCATGGTCTTATGTATTTGCATGATTGTGCCCAGTATTAAGGTTAGTTTGTTGATAAATGAAAAAAAAGGCTTGTTTGGCTATTAAGATACATAAGAACACGATGAGGCCATGCTTGTGCATCATCAGTTCATCACCAATAATATTAATTGTGGCCATGTATGTACATTATTTTGGAAGAATAATATTTGGGAAAATATTTGTCGAGGACAATTGGAGAGAAGGATTGATGACATGATTCCATTCATGGCGAGCCAAAAGTAGAATCAGGGCAGAACATGCATTTGCATGTGTGATAACTCAAGGAAAGATAAATGGATTATTTATTTATATGTGTCGTTTGAGCTATACATATCTACATTCCCGTGGCAACGCACGTTCAATTACCTATGAACCTACGATAAGCTAGCGATGGGACTCCCCGTGTCGCCGTCGCGGATCTTCAGCCAATAATGTTACCGACCGGTCAGGTCATCATATGCTAGGCTGCCTCACGGCCTCACAGGAACGGCTGACACAACCATTTACCACGGTGTATCTGGACGCAAAACTGCGTGCACTTCCGATTCCCAGCCGCGAGAAACCAGTCACCACCACGCACGCGCGTTCCTTCCTTCCAAAGGGTACGTACCACAGCTCCACCAGTCGCTCGAGATTGCTCTCGCGCATACAGTACATAGAAAGGTGTTGCGTGGCCGTGAACGATCAAGCAACAATGTTCTTCGTGGAATCGGGGTCGATGATGCCATGATGGTAGTGGTACGTGCTCGCTATCTATCTATCTAAAGGGCCCCTTGGCGCTTTGGCACTGAGAGCAACGGAGCCACGGGGGGCACGCAAGCGCAACGCGGCAACGGATGTCCATCGAAAGCCACCATCGTCGATCTGTATCATCATTATGATCGCTCATCACCGGCAAATATTCCTTGCAAAAGCTTCGCCATTGGTGGCCGTCACTGTTCACTCGCTGGTCCCATGGACGAGACGGGAAGCCGATCCTCCTTTGCTTTGATTCGCGGTTGACTGTCAATGGCGGCCACGCGTGGGCGAGATGAGATGCCAAGCAAACACGGTGCACTGCATCAAGTTGGAGCCGGGCACGTACTACGTGCCGCCAACCAAAGGAAAAGCCGAAGGGAGGAGGGAGGGAGGGAGAGGCTCCGGAGTGCCGGGCGGCGGTGCCCCGGTTCGGGCGAGAAAATAAAGTCAAGCTCAGCCGCGTGTGGAAAAGGCTCTCGCGATATGCCATGGCCATGATAAGGGACACCGAGACAATGGTTCTGTTTGGATCCTAGAGTTAGTGTTAGTTTGAGTTATTTTGGGCTCAAATAGCTCAAAAGGATCCAAACAGGTGGGTTAGATTTGATTAGTTGCCTCTAACCCATGTAAAAAAAAATATCCCGGTGGAGAGGTGCTAGTTGGGCTAGTTTTTCCAGGGCCCACACAAAAAATAACTAAAAAAATCGCCCCCCACACCAGATCCCTCCCTCCCGCACCAGATCCCCCCCCCCCCCCCCCCCCCCCCCCCGCGACTTTCCTCTTGTTCCCCACCGCGCCGCCGGCCCGGGCGCCGCGCTGCCCGCCCAAGCCGCGACCTCCTCCGGCCGCCGCTCGTCCTCCTTCGGTCGTTGCTCGTCCTCCTCCGGTCGCCGCTCGCCGCTCGCCCCGCTCCCGGTCGTTTCTCTCTCTCGTGCGCGGAGGCGGCGCATCTACCAGGGATCCAGCGAGAGGTGAGTCCGTCCGTTCCTTCTGTACTCGTGCTCTCCCTCCTCGTACGCGTCCGTCTGTGCAACAAGTCAGCAAGAGTAGTCCATAGCTAGATTTATTGGCGGAACTTCTTGTTGGTTAGCTAGTGAGCAGCGGCGTGGCTGGATCTTTCTGATTAGTTAGCTAGTGAGCAACAAGTCAGCAAGAGTAGTCCATAGCTAGATTTGTTGGCGGAACTTTTGATTAGTTCATAGCTAGATTTTGTACTATTTTATGTTAACAGCACTGGCAGTGATGGTTAAAAGAAAACCAATGATGCATTTTACATAAGAAAGAGACGCGAATGTGAAGAACATTAACTGAATCAGAGTGTGAAGCTAATGAACTGACATTTTGAGAGTTGAATGTGAAGCTAATGAACCAACAGTAACTGGATCAGAACACCCTGTTCAGCCTCCTCTCTTGTTGCAGATGTTCTTGCGCAAATTAGAGCATTAAGAAACGAAGAGCTGATCTATATAGTGTGATCAACTCAATACTTCATCATTAAATAATATTTTGGTACAATTTCATTTTTGTTATGCACTAGCTGTTATAAATAATCAAAGTTAGAAATGTATCTCATAAATTAATATGGACAAGATTACTTATTCCAGAGAATAGCACGACTGCGTGTGCGCTGTTGAGTTTGGCTTGCTTGTAGTACTTCCTGGATGCGCTACTGATTCTTCTCTTCTGGTGCAGGTAGTATAGCTTGGAGCAGAGCACCCGCGATGAACGGAGACGGCTTCGACGTGTGGGTTTCGCAGCCGTCGGCAAGCGGTCCCGCTACCCATGCCGGTCTTGACCTCAACTCGCAAGCGCCGGCGTCGGAGGGGTTCCCGGGGCTTGGGCTCTACGGAGCCTTCCTCTAGAGCGACGATGATGAGCTCCTCCCTGGGCGCGTCAGAGGCTCCGGGTTCCCTCCCTATCGCCCACCCTATGCCCGGCGACTGAACTTCGGCGGCACCTTGTCGGCAGCAGCCGGTCGCGGGGGAGGAAACGGTGGTGTGTTCCTCGACGGGTCATCGTCGGGGGCAGGCGGCGGTGTTCGGCAGCGCGCCAACTGGGCCGTCGCGGCCCCCAGCCGCCGTAACCAGCGCAGCAGGATGGCGTTCAGTGGCGGTGACGTTCGGCAGCGTGCCAACTCGGCTGCCGCGGCACCCAGCCGCCGGGCACCGAGGAGTGCCGTCCGTGGGCAAGCATCCGGCTCCGGCGGTCCCTTCGCCAATGGTGATGAAGAATTGGAGAATGATGTGGAGGAGTTAGCGAGCTCCGGAGGTCCCCTGGTGAGCCAAACAAATCGAGCCCAATGGAATGATGCTAACAGTGCTTGCTTGTTAGAATTATGCCTTGAGCAACGTGCAGCAGGAACGTATAATGGTGTACAAATGACTGCTGAAGGGTACCAAGCTGTTATCGACGGCTTGCTTGCTAGAAGGGGGTTGGTGTATTCCCGTGTGCAGGTGAAGAACCAGATAGTCGTACTCAAAAACACCCACTCTTTTTGGCGATACATGCAAGTGCACACAGGGTTGGGGAGGAAACCAGATGAAACCATTGATGCCGACTCTGAGTTCTGGATAACACATACAAAGGTACACTTTTACTGTTTATATCAATGTAGTATATCTTTAAATATGTTCCACCGCATGTAGAATGTCTTGGGTATGTTAGAGTTTGAGGGGAGTAATATATAGACGTAACTACTGTATTTCTAGCCTGGGAGTAACTAATCCTGGGTATACTCCCTTCATCCATCCAAACTCTATCGTGGGAGTAATATATGTTTAATTGTAACTAATCCTGGGAGTAATATATAGACGTAACTACTCTATTTCTAGCCTGTTATGGATGGATGGGTCACTGTGATTATTTTTCATTGCCCTCAGGCAAGAAAGAGTTAGAGTTTGAGGGGAGTAGTTAAGTCTATATATGCTTTTATGTAAATAAAAAATGGACTGTATACTATCGTAGTTTGATTGACTGCTTGCAACGGAAAGCAATCTGCTACTCTTCCTTTTTACCTTTTCTTGGGTGCACGTACAGGATGACCGACTCGTATACTTACTGGCCATATATATGTTGATGAATCTGAGCAAGTTAAATAATTTAAGTCTCGAGCAGTACATTTTGATCGTTCGTTTTCTATCTGAGCCAGTCTCATATCTTAACTAGTTTTACTTTTTCACTATCCTGCAGAAGAAACCATACCTAAGGAAGTTGCAGTGGGGTCCTCCAGCAAACGAGGAGTTGCTTGATCGACTCTTCAGAGGTTACACTGTGGATGGAAGCACAGCCTTTGTGCCTGGAGATGATTATGGTCAGAATCAAGGGCAAGACGATGCAGGGGCAGAAGAGGAAGAGGAGGGGTTTCAAGGAACACCTACAAGTACAAGCAACCAAAGGAGCCAGAGGGGCAAGAGGTCATTAAGCACTTCAAGCACTTTGACCAGTCCATTGAAGAAGAGCAAGAGCCCAATGGTGAAGATTGTCAAGGACATAGCCAATACCTACAAGGAGTCTGTCGCAGCCAACACTAAGCAAATGCAGAAACGTGCAGATGAGAAGGCTGCATTTTCTGTGAAGAGGTGTCAGGAGCTGGCGTTTGAGTGTGGCGTTGAGCAAACAGTTGAATCTGTCTATGCTATGTCTAAGATGTTCGAAATAGAGTACCAAAGGGAGTTCTTTTGTGGCCTATTAACTCCTGAGCTTAGGTTGGTTTACTTCAAGAAATGGTGCAGGGACAACAATTTGGAGTAGTTCTGAAGTGTGCGTTAAGATGTTGAACCTATTTAAATTGTTGTATGTTGAACCTATCGTGTGTTTGTGAGGTGTTGAACTATTATCTGTGTTGAACCTATTTTGCTTTATCTGCGGGCTGAATTAATTTCATTTGCTTACATTCCTTCAAGTTTTATGATATGTGTTGACAATTTGATACATGTGTGAAGCAGGAAGAAGATCATGTCCCCATGACTGAGGAAGAAGAATATGATGGAGGTAGCACAAGTGAGGATGAGATCATATCCATGTGCCGCAACAATTTGGTGTAGTCTGAGAATTTAATCTTCAAGTTGGTTCCTATCTTGGGTATGTACTCTGATAACTACTTTGTGAAACTACCTAGGAGGGTCAGTGGATATTCTGGTTTGGATTGGGTGCAGGAGACACTAGCCCGAGATACCCAATGCTATAACATGTTTAGGGTTGAGAGACCTTTGTTTAACCGGCTACATAATACTTTGGTGCAATCATATGGCTTGAAGTCCACTTCAAAAATGACATCTGTAGAGGCTCTAGCAATGTTTTTATGGATTGTTGGATCACCAAAGTCAGTTAGACAGGCTGAGAACCGTTTTAGGAGGTCTATGGAGACAGTAAGTAGGACATTTAACAGAGTTTTGACATGCCTCCTCAAGTTAGCACATGACATAATTGTACCCAAGGACCCAACATTTTCAGAGGTGCACCCAAACTTAGAAAATCCAGCATTCTGGCCACACTTCAATGACTGCATAGGAGCTATAGATGGGACACATGTGAATGTTGTGGTGGATAAGAGTAAGAGGATTCCATACTTGAACAGACACAATGAAACCAGTCAGAATGTGCTTGCTGTTTGTGATTTCGACATGAGATTTACATTTGTGATGTCGGGATGGCCTGGGTCAGCACATGACATGAGAGTTTTCAAAGATGCCATAACTACTCATCATCAGAAATTTCCACATCCACTACCAGGTTTGCTACTTGAACTGTCTTCCAACATTTTTTATCCAATTACACTTGTGCATCTAAGTCTCATTGTGTGCCTTCCACAATATGTAGGGAAGTATTATGTGATTGATGCGGGCTACCCAAACCGGCCGGGCTACCTTTCATCATACAGATGCACAAGGTACCATGTGGAACAATGGCAAAACGGCCCGCCGCCGCAAGGTATGAAAGAAACCTTCAACCATGCACATGCCAAAGTTAGGAATGTCGTTGAGCGATCCTTTGGAGTGTTGAAGATGAAATTTAGGATTTTATTGAACATGCCAAAATTTCCAGAGGACAAGCAAAGTAGAATTATTGTTGCTTGTATGGCTCTTCATAATTTCATTCGAGAGAGCAGAATTGCGGATAGGGAATTTGATGCATGTGATGCTGATGAAAATTATAACCCAATGCCTAGTTCCTCTGCATCTGCATGGCCAGAAGACGAACCTCTTGTTAAAGATATCGACATGAATGACTTTCGTGATGAGTTAGCTCATACTTTGTTTCATGGAGTGTAATTTTTTTTATGAAGCTTGATTGACGATATGTATGTTTAAGTGGGACATCTCATTTGTATGGACAAAATAAAATTTATCATGTTTTGGACCCTTGATTTATAAAGATCATTTATTTATGTCAACTGTGAGGGAGAGGAGGCCACATAAGAGCCGGCCACACCAAATCCGGCAGGAAAAAGGGTCTAAAGGAGCCAAATGATTGAGAAAGTACATTTATTGTTAATCTAATCCTGTCATCCAAACACCTTATTGGTTAAAGTTAGTTTAAAGTTAGTTCGGAGTTAGAATCTAACTCTAACATCTAACTGAGTGAGTTAGAGTATCAAACAGGCCAATGGCGGGCAGCGCGACGATGCCGATGCATTTTCTTTTCCCCGTCCATCGTACGGAAGAGAGTTGGATGACGCTACTGACTAACCAGTGACTCTGTGGGATACTGCAGCAGCAGTGGCTTTCGGTGGAGCTGGGGTCGCTTTGCTTGCACGGTCGCCGGCCTGACCACCACTCATGGAAACTTCTACGGCCGGTGCATGTGTTTCTTTCTTCAGAAATTCTTTGTTTTCGAGAAACATCCAATCTATTCATTTTTAGTCATGACTCATGAGAGTAAAAAACAACAGAGCTAATAAAAATTACAACCATGTCCGTCGACAACCTAGCGACAATTATAAGCACTGGAATAAGCCGTAGGCACGTCCCCGTCATCGCCCCTCTCTCACTGGAGCCGGGCAGACCTTATTGTAGCATACAGTCGAGAAGTCGTCGTGCTAAGACTCCATAGGATCAGCGCACCAGAGCAACAATCATCACTGATGAGAAAAGTTGTAGATCAGAAGGATCAAACATGTAAACACTCAAACGAAGACCAGATCCAAGTATATCTACCAAAAACCAGCACCAGACGAATCCCGCGAGATTCGACGAAGATACACCTCCACACACACATCCTCCGATGATGCTAGACGCATCATCGGAACAGGGATAGAACATGGGAGATATTATTCCTTTTTTTAGAAAAGGAGGAAGACCCCCGGCCTCTGCATTTGAACGATGCATACAATCATTTTATTAATTATTGACATAAGACCTTACAAAGTCATACAACAATAAGACTAAAGCCACCGTCTAAGCAACATCTGTCGCTACTCCTATTCAGTTGATGAAGGGACGCTGAAGGTCTAGGCTTAATACCAAACAGACCTTGCAGTCAAACCTAACATCTAAGACTTGAGGTCCCAACCAGGACGCCTTCACTCATTGTTGCTCCACACATTGTCTAGCATGCACGAGCTGTTGTAACGTAGTACAGGTCAGAGAGCAGACCATTCATGCACATACATTGTTGGATCAAGCTCAAGGTGTAGTATGTGTGGGATAACATAATCAATTCATGAAAAACTTGTTGAACATCCAGTTAATCTCGCTGAGTTGAACTATTATTGTACTCACTCCGTTCCCAAATACAAGAGATTCCAACAAATGATTACATACGGAGCAAAATAAGTGAATCTACATTCTATAATATTTCTATATACATCTGTATGTTGTAGACTATCTAAAATGGCTAAAAAGACTTATATTTAGGAACGGAGGGAGTAGTAGACACATTTGCATGCTATTATGGATGATTTGTCTATTTTTCTATCCGAACTTTGATAAATTCGGCGCGTTTGATCAAAATCGTCTGATTAACTGAAATCCGATTTGAAATATATGCAGCTATAGTTAGATGGTCCGCTCCTACATCCGTATCGGCGAACTGGTTTTCTCTAATCCGTGGACGGATGCTGTGTTCGGTTTGGAGATCAGTGTTGAAGATTCCCTAACTTCTCATTTGATGTTGTCTTACAACATAAATCACTTTAATCCTAGAAAAAATATATCCAAAAGCCTACTGGTTTCATCAGGCGACCTGATACCAATCAATACAAAAAGGACCAATCAAATCTTGGCCTGTGCTATACCTGCTCTCGCCGGTAACTGACTAATCAGTAATCACCTACTGACTGCCTCTCATGCACCTCCATATCTGGTATCTCTCTCTATGTACGTATACATGTACATGTGTGAATGTTGTCTCCGGCAGGCCGATGTACTCCCGCCGCTTGATCTCTCCGGTGCTCAACAAACGAAAGCCGGCGGGCCGGGGCTCGATGATCGATGTGGGTCGATCAGGACGTGAGTTTTACGCGGGTGCACGGGGCGAACGAGTAGGCTTGCTGCTGGTAGCCGCCGGCGTGTACGCGGTGCGAGGAGGAGGAGTGCGAGTGCGCCGTCTCCCGGTCGACGAGCGCGCGCAGGCGGAGGAATTCGTCGACGGAGCAGGGCAGCCAGAGCGGGCCGGCCGAGCTGTAGCCGTACGTGTCCCCGGCCGCCTCCAGCAGGCGCTGGAACAGCGGGTGGTAGAGGTAGGCGATGGGGATGACGAACCGCCGGAACCCGTCGCCCTGCTGCTCCGCCTGCGCCTGGCCGACGCGCACAGCCAGCCACCCCTTCTTCACCTTCCCCCTCTTCTCCGCCAGGTCCCCTTGCATGATGATGGCAGCTCCCTCGCCGGCGGTCCAACTGCAGCCGCCCTCTCGCGGTCGCTGCTGCTGCTAGTGGTGCTATTGCAGGCAACTAGAGAGCCAAGGAGCCAATCAAGAGGTGTGTGTTCGTGTGTGTGGTGCGGTGTGGTTCGCGGCGCTTGCGGTGGTTTTTATAGGACTTGCACGGCTCGTGCGGGCCGGGAGGAGATCAGAAGATTAGATTAGCCGGCGGTGCGTGGCGCACCCGTGCGCTGCCTGTACGTGAGGCGTGGTCCGTCCTCGGGGGTACCGTGTCAGGCGGGGACGACGGATGATAGATGATAGATCTTCTGCGTCGCTGACACGGCGGCCCGTCGGAATAATCGGGTTACGGCGTCGGGGTCGCTGGCCGTACTGGGTGACTGTCAGGCCTCAGTTGCGGTGAGGGGGGTGGGTAGGGTGGGGGTGCGAGGAAAAGTGGATGCAGAGGCCGAGCTTCACTGTTCTTGATATTTGAATTTTTTGAAAAACACACTTTTGATGTTCAAAAATATCTGAAAACAAATATGTGAATACGTACACATATTCCTAAGGACTGGTAGAAATCTAGAGAAGAAATACTTTGTATTTTGGGAAATAGAAAAAAAAGAAATTTCTGACAAAAATGACATCTTTTTTCTCCTATATACTGTCAGAAATTTGTTTTTTTATAGTCCAAAACAAAACGAGATTTGTACCGAAACTTGCAACGGGTATTCGGAATGTGTATATGCATCCCGGGAAATAATTTCACATTTTTTTAAAACTTCAAAAATACAAATTTAAAAAAGTCAAATATAGAAAGCACTGGTGCTCGGGCGCTGCAACGCTGCTCTCGGGGATGTGGTTTGGACGGACGGAGAGGAGGAGGAGGGGCACGCTGTCGCCGGGCCGGACCGGCGGGTGGTGCACAGGTCGTACGTACGTCCTACGTCGTCCTTTGGTCGTGGCGCGGCTGGCCCACGACGGCGGACTGGCCGTGGCAGGTGGAATTGTTTCCTTGAGCTGTGCGAGCGGGAGGATTGGCATGTTTGCTGTACGTGATTGCTGCCCCACGGCCACAGGAGATGTTGATGCATGGGGGCAATTAAATTGGTGGGGCTTCAGTCTGGCTTTGCTCATCGCCCAACTGTTGGATAGTAGCTGTTGGAGCGACCCTCTGGATTAAGTTCCTGTTTGGATTTGGGGACTAGGTTTAGGCAAGGTCTTTTTCTTTTTCGGGTCCCTTCTACTAGTTGTTTCCGTTCAAGGTCTCAAACATGGTTTATCTCTCATCGGTTGTACTAGCACATATGTCTGTGCGTTGCAACGGAAGAGAAATTATTGTGCCCACTGTCCATCGAAACTACCGTCATCGTGACATGATAACATCCGAAAGTGCCACCTAAATATGTTTGTACGTTGCAATAGGAGAAAAAAATCACCTCACTCTCCTATCCCAGTAAGCAAGTGATGATTTAAGCCTAAACACAGCCTAAAACATAAGCAATAATTTGATTTAGGATACACATCAATTATTCCGAGATGAATCAAATTGGGTGCTTTCACCATCTCTGCAAAAGGCTACTTTGCATGACTATTCAACAATCAATACTATAGAAAAGCTAACCTTGATTGATCAATGTGAGCTTGCACGGGTAGTTGTTCAGTTGCTCCTTTGCATATACCAAGATATGCAAATTAGCATAAGTAAGTATCAGTTTCCTGAAAGCACGATGAAAATAATATTATGATTTTGGCTTTGAAGATGAACAAAAAAAGTAATTCTCCTTGAAGATGAGGAAAGAAAAGTAACATGCATGCTAATCTGCATTGCACTGAGAGGATCCCAATCCTTGCAAAACATTTCTCTAGCACGTTTCGAGTTATGCAAAATCCATATCATGTCACATAGGAATACATGAGCCGGTGGAAAAAAAAGGAATTTTAGGAATATGAAAATACCTCATTTTCTCCTCCTTATAGAATAGTTACTTATTGTGTAGTCAGTTTAGCTACGAAAACCTGATGCGTGGACGATCGGATAGGAAGAGCAGAAAAGAAAACAATTCAAGTAGCTATTAATAAAATACTAACTTGACTCATTGAAGCTAGGGTTGTGCACATGTTAATTGAATCACGTGCAAGTTCTCAGGGAGCAATTAATCGAGCCATGTAGTTGCCGCCGGATCGATCCAACAGCCTGCTTGACATATACTCATGTGTTTAGCCGGGAAAGAATCAAGCTAGCTGGCACCCTGCAGCTCGTAGCTAGTTTGGACTCCCATGTATATTTTTGGGTCAGGTTACGAAGTGCGGCCGGCCACTTCGCTTTTGTTTCAGTTAAGTTTCCTTTAAAGGTACGTCCTGGTTTCATTCGTATTGTCCCGGTTTTGTTTGTTTGCATTTATGTTTGTCACAAACGGACAAAACTAAAAAATAGTGGACGTAAAAATACTCAAAACTAGTGTGAACTGTTTTTGCGTGTGCCATTACGCATCACGCAGAGAGAGAGAGAGAGAGGAGGAGGAGGAGGAGGAGGGGAGGAGGACAGGGAGGAGAGGGTCATGTCTAAGTGCCATCTCTACATTTTCAATTTTCATCATCGCTATGTGTTCGCAACCCAGAAACCTCAGTTCACCTACTATGGCACTGCCCGGAGGCGCGGCGGACCTATAGCACTGCGGCCAGCGGGTACGGCTGCGCCGCCCTCGACCCGAAAACTTGGCCGGATAGCAACTGCTCGAAGACATTCTGGTCTCATATCCTCAACGCCACATCTGTTGAGCATCAGAAAGGTGTCCGGTCTCTCACCATACTCATCTCATGGGAGCTTTGGCTCGAACGCAACCGTAGAGTGTTCCAGAAGAAGATAGCCGCGCCCTCGGCCATCCTCCAAGCAGTTCGGGGATCCTTGGAATCATGGAGATGTTGGAAATATGCCCTAGAGGCAATAATAAAAGTATTATTATTATATTTCTTTGTTCATGATAATTGTCTTTATTCATGCTATAACTGTATTATCCGGAAATCGTAATACACGTGTGAATACATAGACCATAATATGTCCCTAGTAAGCCTCTAGTTGACTAGCTCGTTGATCAACAGATAGTCATGGTTTCCTGGCTATGGACATTGGATGTCATTGATAACGGGATCACATCATTAGGAGAATGATGTGATGGACAAGACCTAATCCTAAGCATAGCACAAGATCGTGTAGTTCGTTTGCTAGAGCTTTTCCAATGTCAAGTATCTTTTCCTTTGACCATGAGATCGTGTAACTCCCGGATACGGTAAGAGTGCTTTGGGTGTATCAAACGTCACAACGTAACTGGGTGACTATAAAGGTGCACTACAGGTATTTCCGAAAGTGTCTGTTGGGTTGACACGGATCGAGACTGGGATTTGTCACTCCATATAACGGAGAGTATCACTGGCCCACTCGGTAATGCATCATCATTATGAGCTCAGGTGACCAAGTGGTTGATCACGGGATCATGCATTACGGTACGAGTAAAGTGACTTGCCGGTAACGAGACTGAACAAGGTATTGGGATACGACGATCGAGTCTCGGGCAAGTAACATACCGATTGACAAAGGGAATTGTATACGGGGTTGATTAAATCCTCGACATCGTGGCTCATCCGATGAGATCATCGTGGAGCATGTGGGAGCCAACATGGGTATCCAGATCCCGCTGTTGGTTATTGACCGGAGAGTCGTCTCGGTCATGTCTGCTTGTCTCCCGAACCCGTAGGGTCTACACACTTAAGGTTCGGTGACGCTAGGGTTGTGAAGATATGTATATGCAGTAACCCGAATGTTGTTCGGAGTCCCGGATGAGATCCGGACGTCACGAGGAGTTCCGGAATGGTCCGGAGGTAAAGAATTATATATAGGAAGTGCTGTATTCGGCCATCGGGACAAGTTTTGGGGTTATCGGTATTGTACCGGGACCACCGGAAGGGTCCCGGGGGTCCACCGGGTGGGGCCACCTGTCCCGGGGGGCCACATGGGCTGTAGGGGGTGCGCTTGGCCTGCATGGGCCAAGGGCACCAGCCCCAAAAGGCCCATGCGCCTAGGGTTTCCACAAAAGGGAAGAGTCCCAATGGTGGAAGGCCCTAGGTGCCTTGGGGGGGAGGGAAACCTCCCTTGGCCGCCGCACCTAGGAGATTGGATCTCCTAGGCTGGCGCACCCCCCCTTGTGGCCCTCCTATATATAGTTGAGGAGAGGGAGGACTTCATACCCACAGCCCCTTGGCGCCTCCTCTCTCCCCCGTTACGTCTCCTCTCGTAGTATAGGCGAAGCCCTGCTACTGTGACGCCCTGCATCCACCACCCACGCCGTCGGTGCTGCTGGATCTTCATCAACCTCTCCTTCCCCCTTGCTGGAATCAAAGAAGGGGAAGGAGACGTCATCCGTCCCGTACGTGTGTTGAACGCGGAGGCACCGTCCGTTCGGTGCTAGGATCTCCGGTGATTTGATTCACGTCGTGTTCGACTACATCATCCCCGTTCTTTGAACGCTTCCGCTCGCGATCTACAAAGGTATGTAGATGCATCCGATCACTCGTTGCTAGATGAACTCCTAGATGGATCTTGGTGAAACGAGTAGGAAATTTTTGTTTTCTGCAACGTTCCCAACAGTGGGTCTATGCGTAGTTCTCTTGCACGAGTAGAACACAATTTGTTGTGGGCGTTGATGTTGTCAACTTTCTTGCCGCTACTAGTCTTATCTTGCTTCAACGGTATTGTGGGATGAAGCGGCCCGGACCAACCTTACACGTATGCTTACGTGAGACCGGTTCCAACCGACTAACATGCACAAGTTGCATAAGGTGGCTGGCGGGTGTCTGTTCTCTCCTACTTTAGTTGGAGCAGATTCGATGAACAGGGTCCTTATGAAGGGTAAATAGAAGTTGACAAATCACATTGTGGCTTTCACGTAGGTAAGAAAACGTTCTTGTTAGAACCCTACTTCAGCCACGTAAAACCTGCAACAACAATTAGAGGACGTCTAACTTGTTTTTGCAGCAAGTGCTTTGTGATATGATATGGCCAAAGTTGTGATGAATGATGAATGATCTATATGTGATGTATGAGATGTTCATGCTATTGTACAAGGAATCACAACTTACATGTCGATGAGTATGACGGTGACAGGATGATCATGGAGCCCCAAGATGGAGATCAAAGGAGCTATGTGATATTGGCCATATCATGTCACTATTATTATTTGATTGCATGTGATGTTTATCATGTTTTGCATCTTGTTTACTTAGAACGACGGTAGTAAATAAGATGATCCCTTACAACAATTTCAAGAAGTGTTCTCCCCTAACTGTGCACCGTTGCTACAGTTCGTCGTTTCGAAGCACGCCGTGATGATCGGGTGTGATAGATCCTTACGTTCACATACAACGGGTGTAAGACAGTTTTACACATGCAAAACACTTAGGGTTAACTTGACGAGCCTAGCATGTACAGACATGGCCTCGGAACACAGAAGACCGAAAGGTCGAGCATGAGTCGTATAGAAGATACGATCAACATGAAGATGTTCACCGACGTTGACTAGTCCGTCTCACGTGATGATCGGACACGGCCTAGTTAACTCGGATCATGTAATACTTAGATGACTAGAAGGGATGTCTATCTAAGTGGGAGTTCATTAATAATTTGATTAGATGAACTTAATTATCATGAACTTAGTCTAAAATCTTTACAATATGTCTTGTAGATCAAATGGCCAACGTTGTATTCAATTTCAACGCGTTCCTAGAGAAAACCAAGCTGAAAGACGATGGCAGCAACTATACGGACTGGGTCCGGAACCTGAGGATCATCCTCATAGCTGCCAAGAAAGATTATGTCCTACAAAGCACCGCTAGGTGATCCACCCGTCCCACAGAACCAAGACGCTATGAACGCTTGGCAGACACGTACTGATGACTACTCCCTCGTTCAGTGCGGCATGCTTTACAGCTTAGAGCCGGGGCTCCAAAAGCGTTTTGAGAGACATGGAGCATATGAGATGTTCGAAGAGCTGAAAATGGTTTTTCAAGCTCATGCCCGGATCGAGAGATATGAAGTCTCCGATAAGTTCTTCAGCTGTAAGATGGAGGAAAATAGTTCTGTCAGTGAGCACATACTCACTATGTCTGGGTTACATAACCGCTTGACTCAGCTGGGAGTTAATCTCCCGGATGACGCGGTCATTGACAGAATCCTCCAGCCGCTTCCACCAAGCTACAAGAGCTTTGTGATGAACTTCAATATGCAGGGGATGGTAAAGACCATTCCTGAAGTATTTGCTATGCTGAAATCAGCAGAGGTAGAAGTCAAGAAGGAACATCAAGTGTTGATGATGAATAAAACCACTAAGTTCAAGAAGGGCAAGGGTAAAAAGAACTTCAAGAAGGATGGCAAGGAAGTTGCTGCGCTCGGCAAGCAAGCTGTCGGGAAGAAGTCAAAGAATGGACCCAAGCCTGAGACAGAGTGCTTTTATTGCAAAGGGAAGGGTCACTGGAAGCGGAACTGCCCCAAATACTTAGCGGACAAGAAGGCCGGCAACACCAAAGGTATATTTGATATACATGTAATTGATGTGTACCTAACCAGTGCTCGCAGTAACTCCTGGGTATTTGATACCGGTGCCATTGCTCATATTTGTAACTCACAGCAGGAGCTGCGGTATAAACGGAGACTGGTGAAGGACGAGGTGACAATGCGCGTCGGGAATGGTTCCAAGGTCGATGTGATCGCCGTCGGCACGCTACCTCTACATTTACCTACGGGATTAGTTATAAACCTCAATAATTGTTATTTAGTGCCATGTTTGAGCATGAACATTGTATCAGGATCTCGTTTAATACGAGATGGCTACTCATTTAAATCCGAGAATAATGGTTGTTCTATTTATATGAGAGATATGTTTTATGGTCATGCTCCGATAGTCAATGGTTTATTCTTAATGAATCTTGAGCGTATTACTACACATATTCATAGTGTGAGTACCAAAAGATGTAAGGTTGATAATGATAGTCCCACATATTTGTGGCACTGCCGCCTTGGTCACATAGGTGTCAAACGCATGAAGAAGCTCCATGCAGATGGACTTTTAGAGTCTCTTGATTATGAATCATTTGACACGTGTGAACCATGCCTCATGGGAAAAATGACCAAGACTCCGTTCTCAGGAACAATGGAGCGAGCAACCAACTTATTGGAAATCATACATACTGATGTGTGCGGTCCAATGACTGTTGAGGCTCGCGGTAGCTATCGTTATGTTCTCACCCTCACTGATGACTTGAGTAGATATGGGTATGTCTACTTAATGAAACACAAGTCTGAAACCTTTGAAAAGTTCAAGGAATTTCAGAGTGAGGTTGAGAATCAACGTGACAGGAAAATCAAGTTTCTACGATCAGATCGTGGAGGAGAATACTTGAGTCACGAATTTGGCACACACTTAAGAAAATGTGGAATAGTTTCACAACTCACGCCGCCTGGAACACCTCAGCGTAACAGTGTGTCCGAACGTCGTAATCGCACTCTATTGGATATGGTGCGATCTATGATGTCTCTTACCGATTTACCGCTATCTTTTTGGGGCTATGCTTTAGAGACTGCCGCATTCACTTTAAATAGGGCTCCGTCGAAATCCGTTGAGACGACACCGTATGAATTATGGTTTGGGAAGAAACCTAAGCTGTCGTTTCTAAAAGTTTGGGGATGCGATGCTTATGTCAAGAAACTTCAACCTGAGAAGCTCGAACCCAAGTCGGAAAAATGCGTCTTCATAGGATACCCTAAAGAAACTATTGGGTATACCTTATACCTAAGATCCGAAGGCAAGATCTTTGTTGCCAAGAATGGAATCTTTCTGGAGAAAGAGTTTCTCTCGAAAGAAGTAAGTGGGAGGAAAGTAGAACTTGATGAAGTATTGCCTCTTGAACCGGCAAATGGCGCAACTCAATAAAATGTTCCTGAGGTGCCTGCACCGACTAGAGAGGAAGTTATTGATGATGATCGAGATACTTCTGATCAAGCTCCTACTGAAATTCGAAAGACCACAAGAACACGTTCCGCACCAGAGTGGTACGGCAACCCTGTCTTGGAAATCATGTTGTTAGACAACGGTGAACCTTCGAACTATGAAGAAGCGATGGCGGGACCGGATTCCGACAAATGGCTAGAAGCCATGAAATCCGAGATAGGATCCATGTATGAAAACGAAGTATGGACTTTGACTGACTTGCCCGTTGAACGGCGAGCCATAGAAAATAAATGGATCTTTAAGAAGAAGACAGACGCGGATGGTAATGTGACCATCTATAAAGCTCGGCTTGTCGCTAAGGGTTATCGACAAGTTCAAGGGGTTGACTACGATGAGACTTTCTCACCGGTAGCGAAGCTAAAGTCCGTCCGAATCATGTTAGCAATTGCCGCATTCTACGATTATGAAATATGGCAAATGGACGTCAAAACGGCATTCCTTAATGGTTTCCTTAAGGAAGAATTGTATATGATGCAGCCGGAAGGTTTTGTCGATCCTAAGAATGCTGACAAGGTGTGCAAGCTCCAACGCTCGATTTATGGGCTGGTGCAAGCATCTCGGAGTTGGAACATTCGCTTTGATGAGATGATCAAAGCGTTTGGGTTTACGCAGACTTATGGAGAAGCCTGCGTTTACAAGAAAGTGAGTGGGAGCTCTGTAGCATTTCTCATATTATATGTAGATGACATACTTTTGATGGGAAATGATATAGAACTCTTGGACAGCATCAAGGCCTACTTGAATAAGAGTTTTTCAATGAAGGACCTTGGAGAAGCTGCTTATATATTAGGCATCAAGATCTATAGGGATAGATCGAGACGCCTCATAGGTCTTTCACAAAGCACATACCTTGATAAGATTTTGAAGAAGTTCAAAATGGATCAGTCCAAGAAAGGGTTCTTGCCTGTTTTGCAAGGTGTGAGATTGAGCTCAGCTCAATGCCCGACCACGGCAGAAGAGATAGAAGAAATGAGTGTCATCCCCTATGCCTCAGCCATAGGTTCTATTATGTATGCCATGCTGTGTACCAGACCTGATGTAAACCTTGCCGTGAGTTTGGTAGGCAGATACCAAAGTAATCCCGGCAAGGAACAGTGGACAGCGGTCAAGAATATCCTGAAGTACCTAAAAAGGACTAAGGAGATGTTTCTCGTTTATGGAGGTGACGAAGAGCTCGTCGTAAAGGGTTACGTCGACGCTAGCTTCGACACAAATCTGGATGACTCTAAGTCACAAACCGGATACGTGTATATGTTGAATGGTGGAGCAGTGAGCTGGTGCAGCTGCAAGCAGAGCGTCGTGGCGGGATCTACATGTGAAGCGGAGTACATGTCAGCCTCGGAGGCAGCACATGAAGCAATATGGGTGAAGGAGTTCATCACCGACCTAGGAGTCATACCCAATGCGTCGGGGCCAATCAAACTCTTTTGTGACAACACTGGGGCTATTGCACTTGCCAAAGAGCCCAGGTTTCACAAGAAGACAAGGCACATCAAGCGTCGCTTCAACTCCATTCGTGAAAATGTTCAAGATGGAGACATAGAGATTTGTAAAGTACATACGGACCTGAATATAGCAGATCCGTTGACTAAACCTCTCCCTAGGGCAAAACATGATCAACACCAGAATTCCATGGGTGTTCGATTCATCACAATGTAACTAGATTATTGACTCTAGTGCAAGTGGGAGACTGTTGGAAATATGCCCTAGAGGCAATAATAAAAGTATTATTATTATATTTCTTTGTTCATGATAATTGTCTTTATTCATGCTATAACTGTATTATCCGGAAATCGTAATACACGTGTGAATACATAGACCATAATATGTCCCTAGTAAGCCTCTAGTTGACTAGCTCGTTGATCAACAGATAGTCATGGTTTCCTGGCTATGGACATTGGATGTCATTGATAACGGTATCACATCATTAGGAGAATGATGTGATGGACAAGACCTAATCCTAAGCATAGCACAAGATCGTGTAGTTCGTTTGCTAGAGCTTTTCCAATGTCAAGTATCTTTTCCTTTGACCATGAGATCGTGTAACTCCCGGATACGGTAAGAGTGCTTTGGGTGTATCAAACGTCACAACGTAACTGGGTGACTATAAAGGTGCACTACAGGTATTTCCGAAAGTGTCTGTTGGGTTGACACGGATCGAGACTGGGATTTGTCACTCCATATAACGGAGAGGTATCACTGGGCCCACTCGGTAATGCATCATCATTATGAGCTCAAGGTGACCAAGTGGTTGATCACGGGATCATGCATTACGGTACGAGTAAAGTGACTTGCCGGTAACGAGACTGAACAAGGTATTGGGATACCGACGATCGAGTCTCGGGCAAGTAACATACCGATTGACAAAGGGAATTGTATACGGGGTTGTTTAATCCTCGACATCGTGGTTCATCCGATGAGATCATCGTGGAGCATGTGGGAGCCAACATGGGTATCCAGATCCCACTGTTGGTTATTGACCGGAGAGTCGTCCCGGTCATGTCTGCTTGTCTCCCGAACCCGTAGGGTCTACACACTTAAGGTTCGGTGACGCTAGGGTTGTGAAGATATGTATATGCAGTAACCCGAATGTTGTTCGGAGTCCCGGATGAGATCCCGGACGTCACGAGGAGTTCCGGAATGGTCCGGAGGTAAAGAATTATATATAGGAAGTGCAGTTTCGGCCATCGGGACAAGTTTCGGGGTCATCGGTATTGTACCGGGACCAACGGAAGGGTCCCGGGGGCCCACCGGGTGGGGCCACCTGTCCCGGGGGGCCACATGGGCTGTAGGGGGTGCGCCTTGGCCTGCATGGGCCAAGGGCACCAGCCCCAAAAGCCCATGCGCCTAGGTTTCCACAAAAGGGAAGAGTCCCAATGGTGGAAGGCACCTCTAGGTGCCTTGGGGGGGGGGGAGGGAAACCTCCCCTTGGCCGCCGGCCCTAGGAGATTGGATCTCCTAGGCTGGCGCACCCCCCCTTTGGCCCTCCTATATATAGTTGAGGAGAGGGAGGACTTCATACCACAGCCCCTGGCGCCTCCCTCTCTCCCCGTTACGTCTCCCTCTCGTAGTATAGGCGAAGCCTGCTACTGTGACGCCCTGCATCCACCACCACGCCGTCGTGTTGCTGGATCTTCATCAACCTCTCCTTCCCCCTTGCTGGATCAAGAAAGGAGGAGACGTCATCCGTTCCGTACGTGTGTTGAACGCGGAGGTGCCGTCCGTTCGGCGCTTGTTCATCGGTGATTTGGATCACGTCGTGTTCGACTACATCAACTCCGTTCTTTGAACGCTTCCGCTCGCGATCTACAAAGGTATGTAGATGCATCCGATGACTCGTTGCTAGATGAACTCCTAGATGGATCTTGGTGAAACGAGTAGGAAAATTTTGTTTTCTGCATCGTTCCCCAACAGGAGACTAGCGGGAGCAAGATGCATGCAGCACCCTTTGGGGTTCCGACATGAGAGAGCACCCTACCCACTGTGTTCCCTAGGGCCTTTTTCTTTTCTCTGAACTTCTTCCTTCAGACCGTGCGTACGGCCTTGTAAATATTGCTCCCTGCCTCATAATATAGAAGCCAACAGTTGCTGGTAGTTTCAAAAAGAAATTACTCAAAACGGGACGAAACAAAGCGGAACCAAACCAAAAATATCTATTCCTTTTAATAGTTGGTATAGATATAGATTGTACGTGCTAACTTAAATTCATGTGTACATAACTATAGTTATGCTTAACTTTTTCTATTTTTTAATCTTTTTTTTGGATTTCTATCTTTTAATCTCAACCGTAAAAATCAAGATCTTTTTTTTCACGGGGCGTAAAATTAAGATCAATAGACCATATTTTTATGCTGAAATTATACAAATCAAAATAATATATTCATTTTTTAGATGTATGGTGACCTATGACCTCTAATTTGCTATAACACAGCTGTGACCAAGCGAAAAAATATCAACACAGTCGTACATATGGAAGTCTATCCGGAAAAAAAAGTGGAAGTCTATCGTGAAATAGTTGGCTTTGTGAACAGCCAATTCAAGAGAGGACGTCTATTGTAGCAGTGATAATGTTATCATGTGCCTTACCCTTTTTTGACTGGGTGAAGAATTGTTTTCGGTTTGCTATTCCTTGTATCCATACATTTGTACTTTCCCTTTTAAGTTTAGAGTCCGGATGTGGTTAGTACATATTTTTTCCTAGTATATGTATACGTGACCATGGCTATAGGTGTTTTAGAGTCCGGACGTAGGGGCGTGCCTAGTACTTTTTTTTCTAGTACGTGATCATGGCTATACATGTCATGTGTATCTAATAATGTTGTGTGTAATCTTTTCGTGATCATGGCTATACCTATACATGTCATGTGTATCTAATAATGTTGTGTGTAATCTTTTCAAAAAAAAAACTCAAAACGGGACGAAACAAAATGGAACTAAACCAAGAATATCTATTCTCTTTAATAGTAGGTATAGATTTCATCTTGGGTTGCAGACATGCTACATATGTAAAACGTAGCTTGTTTCTACTTATACTACTAAAAAAAGAGGGTGGGGATTAGTTGTTGTTTTTCTCAGGGCATCTCCTGCCGCACCCCCAACAGGCCCTTCCGAGGCGATTTTGCCGCGCCGGCGTCAAAAAAATGGCCCAGTCGCGCCCCCAGAAGCCTGTTTTTCGCCGGCTCGGGTCAAAACTGGTGCCGGCGGACCCAGGCCGAACCCGACGCCCTGGAGGGCGCTTGGGGAGCCGGCACAAGCGAAAAAGGCACGTGGGCCCGTCCTGGCGGCGACCCGAGGGCCTTTTCCCGCCGCTTCTTAACGCTTTTTCCTCGCATCTCTTCCGCTCGCTCGCCTTCCTCCCGCCATTCCCTCCCTTTCTCCCGCCAAACCCCCTCCAGCTCGCCTTCCAGTCGCCGCCATGCCGCCGAAGAAGTACGCCATGCCGCGCGCGGCGGCAACCACGACTGGCACCGTGGCCTAGCCGAAGCAGAGGAAGCCGAGGGCGCCGCCATCGAAGCCACCGGGCATGTCGAGCGCCGAGTGGAGGGTGGAAGTTCAGCGACGCGACGCAGTCACCACTGACCGACGGAACAGGGCCATTGCCAAGAAGGCCCGCGACAACGCGACGCGTGCGGCGGCGTCTTCCTCATCGGTCGACCACGCGGGGATGATGAATCCACCCGTCGTCAGCCACGCCCAGTACGCGCCCTGGGGACAGTAAGGCGTCGGATCTCCATGGGGATCGTCGTCGCCCGGCTACGCTGACGGCGACGCGCACGGGGGGTTCAACCCAAACGTGACCTTCCCCCATGGCCACCCCACGACGCACACACCCTCGCCCGCCTTCGTCGGCGTGCAGTACCCTCCATACAACTACGCGCCGCCCGCCGCCTACGCGTCCACACCGACGCCCCATCTCCGTCGTGGACCGCTGCCCTTCTCGCACCTCGGCGACACCGACGACACAGGAGCCGACATGGACGACATCATCGCGATAGGATCGACCGCGGCCGCCGCGTCTCCCAGGTTCGCCACCCAGGACGAGGTAGTGGATCTCAGCGGCGACATGGAGGCCGAGCTCGGCTACGTCTACGGCGAGGACGCGCACGAAGCGCAGGAACCCGAGGAGGAGGAGGAGGACGAGGAGGAGGAGGAGCCGGCTCCTGTTCCGACGAAGGGGCGCCAGAAGAAGAAGAAGCGGGTGGCTAGGTCAGGCGAACCGCGCATCAAGTGGACGTCCAAGGAGGAGGAATGCCTCGCCGAAGCATGGAAAGTCGTCTGCCTCGACCCGACCACCGGCGCGAACCAGAGCTTGGAGACGTACTGAGACCGCATCAAGGCCGAGTTCGACGAGCGGAAGCTCGTCGACCCATACTTCAAAGGCGTCTACATGCAACGCGGCTCCAAGGCGATGGCGAACCATTGGGGGCGTATCCAGCTGGCGTGCAACAAATGGCATGGAATCGTCGAGGAGGTCGCGGCTCGCCCGGAAAGCGGCGCCAGCGTTGAGGATCAGGTACGCACGCCGTTCGCCCGCGTCTCTTCGTCGTCAACGCCCGCCGCCCGCCAACTGTTGTTCCTCCGCGCGGCTGCTGCGTATGTTCACCATGTATCGGCGCGACAACCAAGACGCCGACTTCAAGCACCTCCACGTCTACAAGCGCATTGACAAGTGCGAGAAGTGGGCGGAAGTCCGACGTACCCTCGACAAGGCCAAGGAGACATACAAGCCGGACGCGACGACTCCGAGCGCGTCAGAGGGGCAGCTGGGCGGCCACAAATTGGCAAAGAAGGAGAAAAACGCCGACGCGGCAACCGCGTGAGTGCAGGAGTCCATCGATCATTGCCTTGCCGACGCCCAGGCCCAGACCATCCTACGTGAAGAGAAGACCGAGGCGCGGTGGTCGTCGCTGATGAAGAACAGCGCCATCAAGCTCGACCTGCTCCGGACGAACGTCGCCGCGAAGAAGAGGAACACCGACATGGCTTTTCTGATGGGCGGGGCAGACATGCTCTAGAGCAACGACGAGCAGCTCAGGGCGTGGTACATGGCGGAGCGCGGCCTCATCCTGAACCAAATGCAGACGGCAACGCCGACGACGCCGATGACGCAAGCTCCCGTGCCCACGACCACACGGATGCCAAGCCCGAACGACGCCTCTACATCGCTGCCCAGCAGTGCCGAACCCGCGCCGACACAGCCCAGCACCGAAGCAGCTCCGACACCGCCAAGCCCGCGCACGCCGACTCCGCCAACGCCTGGAGCCGACCCTGCCGAGTGAATCATTGCGCACGCGAACTTGCGGCGTGCGGCGCTCTGTTTTTTGTAACGCCAGACTACGTCCGATCACCGGATTTGTGGCGTCTTTTGAGAGCGGGAACGACCAAGTTTAAATTTCCCGCATCCTGGGGCCGGCGCTTGGGGGCGTGACGGGGAGCTAGGTCGCCCCCAGGGGCCGAACTAGCGCCGGCACGCCCCCATGCCGCTCTATTTAGGCGCCCTGGGGGGGCGAACGGCTGGAGATGCCCTCATGGCCATCATGTCATCATGAGCATGTTGTCATCGTGGCTTGTAGGGCTTGCTACATTCATGTATGTCGGAAGTGCCATAGTTATCTACTGTGATATGCTAGAGGGCGTCAAAGATTTGATCAATCATAAGAGATACATTGTACAATTCAATTAATCATCAATACCCAAGATCATAATCATGTTTATTCACCTAAAAAAATCATGTTTATTATTCATAAGATCAAAGAAAATGGGTACATGACACATAGCTGCTATCACAAACCCTCAGCCTCGAAGGCGGGCTTCCCTCGGATCATCATGGCAGCAGCAAAGGTTGATGAAGAGGTTGAAGATAAAGGTTCTCCCCTTCGGCATAGGGCTAGATCAGGGGTAAATACAAAAATCATCAAAACAGGGAGTGGAGACAACGTGGAAAATCTGTAATAATTGAAGGTAGGATTTTGGGGGTATATATAACTAACTGGACACCAGAGGAGGCCTAGGATCCCCACAGGTCGTGCCACCCCTCTGAAGGAAATATGCCCTAGAGGCAATAATAAACTTGTTATTTTATATTTCCTTATTCATGATAAAGGTTATTATTCATGCTAGAATTGTATTGATCAGAAACTTAAATATATGTGTGAATACATAAACAAATAGGAGTCCCTAGTAAGCCTCTACTAGACTAGCTCGTTGATCAAAGATGGTTAAGGTTTCCTAACCATGGACATGTGTTGTTAATGAGATTACATCATTAGGAGAATGATGTGATGGACAAGACCCATCCGTTAGCTTAGCATATTGATCATTCAGTTTATTGCTATTGCTTTCTTAATGTAAAATACATATTCCTTCGACTATGAGATTATGCAACTCCCGGATGCTAGAGGAATACCTTGTGTGCTATCTGCCGGGGTTTCTGATCCACGGACACCTATGGGACCGGCGGACCGGGTCCCTTTTGGTTCGGCGGGGGGCGGAGGTTGCGCAAAGAGCAGATCGAGGCGAAACACGCGGGCGGTTGGTCGTGCGAAGGGAAAATCGAGGCGAAGCATGCGAGCGATTTACCCAGGTTTGGGCCGCACGGATGCGTAAAACCCTACTCCTGCTTTGTGGTTTGGTATTGATTTCTAGCTCGGGAGCGCGGAGTGCTACAGTACACACCGGCGACTAGCAAGACCGAGCGTGGGTGTCTGGAATGGCCTCCTCCCCAAGGCTCCCAAAAAATGGCCGACCCCCGTTGCACTCGGGCCTCCTTTTATATGCTCAAGGGGTTACCGACATAGAGCAACGGAGGTCAAGGGCAAAAATGGAAAGGCGCTGTAGTAGGGGCAGCTAGGTGCTGTAGCAGGCACAGCTACCTGCTACAGTGTTATCAAACCTAACCCTGACGGCAGGGGACAAGGGCATTAAATGCCCGTCTGTGTCGCCTAAACAGTACCGAGAGGGACCGCTAGGGACGCCACCGTTTTCCACGATGGTTATCTTGTCAGCGCCTGCTCGCCACCTCGCACCCTTAGCTGCGCGGCCTCCCGCCACGTGTGCTCGGGAGAGCGACACGTGGGCGGGTGTGCTGGAGCGCAGGCTCGGAGAGGCGGTTCCCGCGGCAAACTCCTCGCCGCGGTCGTCGTCTTGTCGCGCCCGGGAGCTTGTCGCTCACCGGGTCTTGCCGGGGCGCGTAGCGCGCCGCGGCAAGTTCCTTGAAATGCCTTGGATGGCCTTCCCGGCAAGCTCCTCTTGCCGGGGTCTCGAGGTGCTTTTGATAGCCTTCCCGGCAAGCTCCTCTTGCCGGGGTCTTGTTTCCTTCCCGGCCAGCTCCTTGCCGGGGCCTTGGTTTGAGTACTTTGTTCTTGAATGGCTCCAAAGGAGCCTCGGAGGATCTTGGTGGTCACCCGGCAAGCCTTGCCGCGGGATGCTGCGACGGTCCGTGCACAAGTTCGGGATACTAGGGTACCCCTACTCTAGTACACCGACACTATCAAACGTCATAATGTAACTATGTGATCATAAAGATGCTCTACGGGTATCTCTGAAGGTGTTTATTAAGTTGGCATAGCACAAGATTAGGATTTGTCACTCCGAGTATCGGAGAGGTATCTCTGGGCCCTCTCGGTAATACACAACATAAGAAGCCTTGCAAACAAAGTGACTAATGAGTTAGTTGTAGGATGATGTATTACGGACACTAGTAGGAAAAGGGTCAAATGTGAAGCACATTAGTGCCGGTTTGAATTTGAGCCGGCACTAATGTGACCATTAGTGCCGGTTCCAACGGCTAGGCGGGCGGGCATCATTAGTACCGGTTCGTGGGCAACCTTTAGTACCGGTTCATGGCACGAACCAATACTAATGAGTCCAGTGCGGCTATGGTCAGGCTGGGGCCCCCACGAAGACCTTTAGTACCGGTTCATGGCATGAACCGGTATTAGAGTTTCTTAGTAAGCTGATTTTTAGTCCCACCTCGCCAAGAGAGAGGCAGTATGCGGTTTATAAGCCGTGAGTGTAGAGACAATGACGAAGAGGCGCAATGCTCACCTGCACGTTGATTAGCTTCGAGCCTTTCGGAATAGCATAGATTGCACTAAGCTATGTGCAGTCAGTCTACACTATTCCGAAAGGCTTGAAGCAAATTAACCAGCATTACACCTTTTTTTTATTTTTAATAGTAACTTATTTGAACTCTGGACTTCTTTTGTGTTCAGTATGCAGCATTCAAAGCGACGTCATCAATTTCCAACATGTTCTGACATCATTTGTTGTTTTTCGGTCATTTACCTAATTGTTTAGAGAGCTAAATGACCGTGAAATTGAAAATCACTACAAAATGAATTCTGAAAATGTTGAAAATTGGCACGGTATCATCATTTCACCCGCATAGCATGTGCGAAAGAGTAGAGAGGGTCACGGCAAAAACTAGATGCACTTCGTGTACAAACTGGACAAACTCTTTCGGAGTATCAGGGTTTCGCACGAGAACTCATCTGTTACATGGGCACTTCAATGTTTTTTAAACTTATTTGAACTCGGACTTCTTTTGTGTTCAGTATGCAGCATTCAAAGCGACGTCATCAATTTCCAACATGTTCTGACATCATTTATTGTTTTTCGGTCATTTACCTAATTGTTTAGAGAGCTAAATGACAGTGAAATTGAAAATCACTACAAAATGAACTCTGAAAATGTTGAAACTTGGCATGGTATCATCATTTCACCCGCATAGCATGTGCGAAAGAGTAGAGAGGGTCACGGCAAAAACTGGACGCACTTCGTGTACAAACTGGAAAAACTCTTTCGGAGTATCAGGGTTTCAGACGAGAACTCATCTGTTACACGGGCACTTCTATGTTTTTTAAACTTATTTGAACTCCGGACTTCTTTTGTGTTCAGTATGCAGCATTCAAAGTGACGTCATCAATTTCCAACATGTTCTGACATCATTTGTTGTTTTTCGGTCATTTACCTAATGGTTTAGAGAGCTAAATGACCGTGAAATTGAAAATCACTACAAAATGAATTCTGAAAATGTTGAAACTTGCAATGGTATTATCATTTCAGAGTATCAGAGTGGAGAGGGTCACAAAAAAACTACTCCGAAGTAAATAGAAGAAAATAAATAAAACAGAAAAGAACAAAAGTATATAAAAAATTACTCAAAAATAAATAGAAGAAAATAAATAATGCAGAAAAGAAAAAACTATATAAAAAATTACTCGAAAATAAATAGAAGAAAATAAATAATGCAGAAAAAAACTATATAAAAAATTTGTTGGGGCGCTGCCCAGTGGGCCTGCCAGACCTAGGGTGTGCAAATGCAGGCCCAGAAGGGCCAGCAGACTCACAGGGCAGCGCGCCCTTGTTAGGCCCAGAAGACAGATATATAGAGAAGCTCGAAGGAGCAGCCGCGGCTGGGTTTATAAACCAGTGCGGCTGCCCTTCGCTCGGTGAGGTGGGACTAAACATTGTGCATCGCCGGTGGCAGCGCACAACCATTAGTACCGGTTGGTGGCTCCAACCGGTACTAATGATTGGGCCTTTAGTACTGGTTCGTGGCATGAACCGGTACTAAAGGGGCCGTTTCCCGCCCCTTGGCCTGGCGAAAATTGGCCTTTAGTACCGGTTGGTGGCTCCAACCGGTACTAAATGCCCCTCTTATATATATGACACTTACGAAAAATTCAATTTCATCGACCACTTCTTCTCGATCCAACTTCTTCGCCGCGCCCGTTGCCCATCGCGCGCCGCCCTCGCCGCCCCCGCCACCCGTCGTCGCCGTCACCGCCGTCGCCCCCGCTGCCCGTCGCCGCCGCCTCGCCCGCCGCCCGTACGCCGCCGCCCCCTGCTCGTACACACACACACATACCACACACACATACACACACACATTGTTTTTACTTATTTTCTATTTTCTGTTGTTTAGATTAATGTTAGATAAATTACGTAGATAATAATGTTAGAATGTTAATGTTAGCTAGATGAATTATATGGAAAAGATGTTAAATATTAATGTCAATTTTAGATGAATTAGCTAGATATTAATTAGGTATATATATGAGATTTGAACTAGTTGAATTAATATAACTAGTTTATTTTTAGTATGAAAATTAATAGAATAATTTTATTTTTAGTAAAAAAAATTAGGTATATGAGATTTGATGATCTAATCAAAATATTACTATATAGAACTACCTACTTTATTTTAGTAAGAAATTAATAGAACTAGTTTATTTTTAGTAAATGCTTAGTTGAATTAATAGAACTAGTTTATTTAGTTGAATTAATAGAACTAGTAAGTGTTTAATGTTTCACCTATATATGAACATATGTTAGATATTAATGTCAAATGTTAGATGAATTAAATATAAATTATATGTTAGATATATATTTAATTTAATTATATGAGATTTCATTATCTAATTAATATTTTATTATATAGAATTAGCTACCTTATTTTTAGTAAGAAAATTAATAGAACTAGTTTAGTTGAATTAATTAGTTGAACTAGTTAGTTGAATTAGTTCAATTAATTAGGTATATTTTTCGTAAGTGCTTAGTTGAATTAGTTCAATTAATTAGATGAACTAGTTGAATTAACAGAATTAGTTGAATTAATAGAACTAATAAGTGTTTAATGTTTCACCTATGAACATAGGAATGTCGTCTGACGACGAACACGATTTCATTATGTGCGAATATTGCGAAGACCAGCGCGGCCTGTGTGGCAGAAATTTTCTAGTTGATGATAGACGCTTCAGCATCAAGCTGGATGAGAACTTCGAAGTGGATACAGTAAGTCACAACGACAAGTCTTTTTTCGTAATTAAGCATGACTTATGCTTCATTTTCTTCAACTTTTAATTTTAATTTTTCACTATTCTACTAGCGTATCCCCTGCCATGCAAGAATTTTTGTCTTGGATAAGATAGGTTTCAGTCCTAACGAAACTATGGAGGTAAAAAGAGTTTACTTGAAGACCGAGCATGGTTATACCTTCAACGTCAAATTATACAATGCAGACACATACACCTATTTTGAATGCAAAACTTGGCAAGCACTATGCAAGGCTTATGCATTTGAGCCTGATATGGTTATCACCTTTGATATTCGTCCGGAAGATGATATTGAAGGTAATAGAGACATCTGGATCGATGTGCAGACGCCTCCAGTTCTACCATTATGTGAGTTTCTCAACCATATTTATGTCTTTGATATGAGATTATTTGAACTGGTTGAATAATTAATAGATCTCAATTTATATTGACAGCTTACTTCCAATCAAGCAAACATGTCCGACACTTGGTAGACAGGACCGCCCACTGTCTCGGGGCTGAACTAAATTGCAAGGAGACAAGTCATTATGTTTCATGGCTTGAGAATCTTGATGCTGTCAAGACAAATTTCTTTCCTGCACTTAGAAATGTTAGTACTCAAAACGTGCGACCAATAGTGTTCGTACTGAACTACGGTTACATATATTTAGGAAAGATGGTAAGATTTCTACTATTTCTCCTCAGTGCATCTTTTGCATACATTATTTTTTAAGCTAAACTTCATTGCTAATTATGTTACTATACGATGTTCTTCAACAGGGACTCCCGATGAATGGTGTGCCTGATTGGATCGAGACTAAAGGTACCATGAATATTGTTAGCTTACGGCCAAGATATCCTACAATGCACTTTAGTGCATTCAGGATTTCTAATAGCGAGGAATGCTTAATAGTAAAAGACTGGAGCAAAATTGTGAACGATCATAGAGAAGTACTAGGGGGCAGCAATCAGAAGCGCAACCAACGATTAGGAGACAGGTTCATCTGCATGCTCCAATATGATGAATCAGCAAAGCTATACATGTTCTATGCTATTTTACCTGAGAGAGAGCAGCAGAAGTGATTAATTAGCTAGTTCATGCTCTTAGTACTTGTCCTCTCATGTCCGTGTTCTTCGTCCTGAACTTAATCTCAAAGAGTGATTTGCTTTTGTGGTGTTATGAACGCTTATAATATCATTACCATGTTGAACTCGATGATATCTTTGCTATGAAAACCGTTGGTGATGATATATATGATGCAAGAGTTTTTATATTAATATGATGATGATGATGAGTTATTATATCGTTTATGAAAAAAACTGCATATTAGTTTCAACTGGATGGATTCTAGCTAAGTGATCAAGTATATGCCATATCCATATTACCTCGATCACTTAAGTAGGTGATCAAGTATATATAATATGGATATGACATATACTTGATGACTTAGCTAGGATCCACGCATCCAGTCAAACTAATCTGTGGTACATTCACCTAATAATTTAACAACTCATTATAATGTAAAACAATCACTAAATTAAATTGAAAACACAAAATTAAAGTAAAAATAAAAAATAAAACCAAAACACACGCAAACATTTAGTACCGGTTGGTGTTACCAACCAGAACTAATGTCCTACGCGCCCACGGAGCTGGCTCGTGCCACGTGGTTGCCCTTTAGCACCGGTTCGTGCTGAACCTGTACTAAAGGGGGGGCTTTAGTGCCCACAATTTAGTGCCGGTTACCGAACCGGCACTAAAGGCCCTTATGAACCGGTGCTATTACCCGGTTCTGCACTAGTGGGAACAAGTAAAGAGACTTGTTGGTAATGAGATTGAACTAGGCATGAAGATACCGATGATCGAATCTCGGGCAAGTAATATACCGATGAACACAGGGAATTATGTATGTTGTCATAAGGTTCGCCCGATAAACATCTTTGTAGAATATGTTGGAGCCAATATGGGCATCCAGGTTCCGCTATTGGTTATTGACCAGAGAGGTGTATTGGTCATGTCTACATAGTTCTCGAACCCGTAGGATCCCCACGCTTAACGTTCGTTGACGATATAGTATTATATGAGTTATGTATGTTGGTGATCGAATGTTGTTAGAGTCCCGAATGAGATCACGGACATGACAAGGAGCTCCGGAATGGTCCGTGTAGGTAAAGATTGATATATAGGATGATATGGTTAGTACAAGGGGTAAGGCCCACAGGGCTTTAAGTCGGTGCAAAAGGAGTTTTGCGGAGGCCAGGGGGCCAAACGCCGGAGACCCTAGCGCCTGGCCCTGGAAGTCCGAGAAGGACTCTTCCTTGCGGGAAAAACTGACTTTGAGGAGGCTCTTTATCCAAGTTACGACCCCAGGGCTCAACGTATAAATAGAGGGGCAGGGCTAGCACCTGGAACACGTCAAGAATCACCAAGTTGTGTGCCAGCAACCCCGTCCCCTCTAGTTTATCCTCCGTCATATTTTCCGTTGTGGTTGGTGAAGCCCTGCGGAGATTGTTCTTCACCAACACCGTCACCACGCTGTCGTGCTGCCGGAACTCATCTACTACTTCGCCCCGTCTTGCTGGATCAAGAAGGCGAGGATGTCATCGAGCTAAACGTGTGCTGAATGCGGAGGTGCCGTACGTTCGGTACTTGATCGGGACGGATCGTGAAGGTGTATGACTACATCAACCGCGTTGATAAACGCTTCCGCTTAGCGATCTTCAAGGGTATGAAGATGCTCTCCCCCTCTCGTAGCTACACATCTCCTTGGATAGATCTTGTGTGTGCGTAGAATTTTTTTATTTTCCATGCAACGTTCCCCAACACCCTCCCCCCAGGCACCCTTGTAAGACGGAGGTCTAGAGGGGGTAGGGGATCTAGGCACCGAGGAGCCCACCAGATGTTGTGCCTTAGTCCATTGGTTTTCTTTCGGTGAGAAAACACCTCTTGTTTTTCTTTCTTTTTTTACATTTTATATGGTGATTTCCTGAAATTTCGAAAACAGCAGAAAATAGGAATTGACTATGGGAACTGAATTAATAGGTTTGTCCAATAATATAGTAGCATGAAACATAAAAAATTGTAGACATGTTTGGGACGTATGACTTCCCGGGTCACAACGAGGAAAACGTCAGGCGCTGCGATGAAGCTGACGCCTCCAAAACTAGCTCTGGGCACCAATACTTCCCCAGCAGAATAGACGCCATGGCCACCCACTGCTACACCCCTCGTGCCCTGACGACCAAGAAGCAAAGCCACCACCGCCACTTGAGGCCCGTCGGAGAGCCAACCGAAAAGCCCACCACCCGTGGTCACCGCCTCAACATCCATCTTCGAACCTCTCCCTGGCGCCATGATACGCGACTGCCATTGGCCGAAGGGGAAGCCAACACATCTCCACATACCCATAATGTCCGACCACAAGGCATCACCGGAGGGGGCTCATAGCCAAGCAGCACCGCCATTGTGGCTGGTCAACGAACAAAAACTGGGCCACATGTGAGGCCAACCCATCCTGGGAAAGGGGGAGCGCCCCGCCCCTGCACCCAGGCTTGTGCCGAGAGTAACGATTAGTCGAAAAAACCATGCATTAATGGGTGTTACGGGTTGGACACCTCCAGGTAGCAAATCCGGAGGGAGCGGCAGCCAGCGTCCCATCTATGCGGCTTGAACTACGTCGGTATTTTCCCAAAGAGGAATGGATGATGCAGCACAACTACCGTAGGTATTTCCCTCGGTGATGAGACCAGGGTTATAGAACTAGTAGCAGAACCATGCAACACTACGTAAACGGTGTTGGGGAACACAGTAATTTCAAAAAAAAATCCTACGCACACGCAAGATCTATCATGGTGATGCATAGCAACGAGAGGGGAAGAGTGTTGTCCACGTACACTCGTAGACCGTAAGCAGAAGCGTTATGACAGCGCGGTTGATGTAGTCGTACGTCTTCACGATCCGACCGATCCTAGTACCGAAAGTACGGCACCTTCGCGATCTGCACACGTTCGGCTCGATGACGTCCCATGAACTCTCGATCCAGCTAAGTGACGAGGAAGAGCTTTGTCAGCATGACGACGTGATGACGTTGATGATCAAGTGTAATGCCCCGAGACCGTTGCGCCAGGTGTCTTCCAGTTATGCACCGTCATTGCCATGTCATTCGCTTGCGTGTTGCATCGTGTCATGTCATCATCCGCATTGCATCTGCATGTTTTTAAAACCTGCATCCGTCTGGGTTCTCCTAGTTCTTTCCGTTGTCCGTTATGAGCCCATCCACACTTGCACACGCCCGTGGCACGTCCGAAATATTATTTTATAAGTGGTCGGAAAATGTTCTCGGAATGGGATGAGAGTTAGCGTGCGGTCTTGTTATGTTTTTAGTAGGTCGCCTGCCAAGTTTCCTCGCATTCGGAGTCCATTTAACGCCCCAACAGTTAACTACAACGACATTATAGCCGGTCTAACGTCGGTCGTTTTCGGTCTCCGGAAACTGTTGTCGGGCTGCACTTCTCTTCTCTCCTCTCAGTCCATGGCCCTCTACACAGCCCACTAGGCTCATCCTACCCCTTCTCGTGTCCGGGGCCCTCTAATGGCGATCGCACGGTCCAAAAACCCCTCCTAACCCCTCAAACCCTAACTCTGCCTATAAAAGGAAGTCTTCCCTTCCATTTTTGAGAACACACAACTCCCTCCTCAAAATCAGTGCGCCGCCAGCCTCCTCCCACCTCCACCTCGCATTCCGCACCGGCCTAAGTCGCCGCCGCCACTTCGGGCCGCCATTCGCCCCTGCCGCCATCTGCACTGGGTGCAGTCAACCGTCGCGCGCCACCTCAGCCCTTGTCTCCCTCCACCTCCCGCGGCCCGCAGAACCAAGATCGGGCCCGCCCCGGGCCCGACCGCCGCCGATGCAGCGCATCTGCGCCGAACCGCACCGATGCCCGCTCCTCCCGTCGCTCGAACCCTCCCGAAGCCTCAGCTCCTCTGCGCCCGAACTGCACCAAGCCGCCGCCGGACGTCTCCAAGCCGTCGCCCCTCCAAGTCCGTCGGCCCGCCTCTGCTTGCATGCTCCAGATCGAACGAGCAAGCCACCATGAACGCCGACGCCTGGACCTCCAAGTCCATCGTTGCACTGATCCGGTCGCTCCGCCTTGGATCCGGCTGGACCCCCCCCACTTGCCTTCGCCGTCTCCCGCTGGTCCCGAGCACCGCCGGTCACCTTCTCCTCGACCGCCGGAGCTTGCCCCGCTGTTGCGTTCCTCTGCCTCGTCCAGGACCCCGAGCGTCCGCTTCCAGCGCTCGCGTTGACCATCACCTTTCCCTTCGTCAGATCCAGCCCAGCCGCGCCCTGCGCGAGGCCCAGCGCTCGAGCCGACCACTGCTCCGCCGACCAGGCCCATGGCCCAATGTGAACAGCCACGCCAAACCCCCCTGTGAACTGTTGGGTCAGCAGTTTCGGCCCAGTTCATATTTTTTTCGTCCGCTACGATTTTGCTAATAACCAGTGAATTACCTATTTTACAGAAAAGCCCCTAGCTTCATGCATTTAATAACTCATAAATAGTGCATCGGATTAAAATGATGTAAACATGTAAAATGCTTAGAATTTTGTGTAGTTTCATAATATGCCACTTTTATCCATGTTTAAAATGTTTAAAGTGTTGTTTGTGTTTATTTTGCATTATGCCATGTTAAAATGATTTAATTCATAACTAATTAACCGTAGCTCGGTTTTAAATAATTTATATATGTAAATGGAGTAGAAAAATGCCTAGTTTAACTTGGTGACACTACTTTGCGTGTTTACCAACTCTAAAATTGTGTTTAGGGCAGAACAGTACCAACTTTAAAATATGCACATGAGGATTTACCGGAATGGTTATTTGTTGTTTCCGGCCTCATTTAAACTTGCCTAGTTAGGTAGTTTTATTATGCTTCACCCTTGCCATGCTAATCAACATTTAATATTGTTGGGTACATAAACGAGAGTGAACTAAATGATTGGATGTGGTGTTTCGTCAATATGCAACTCGTTGCATATTGAGCTCCACTTAATTTGTAGTATTGTTTGTGCATATTGCCATGCCATGCCTCTTTAAACCAAACATTCATCATACTTGGTTGTGCATCATGCCATGTTTATGTGATGGTTGTTTACTATATTGCTTGCTTCTTTCCGGGTTGCTTCTCTCGTTAGCTTCGGTTTCGGTCCGGAGTTGTGAGGATTCGTTCGACTTCGTCCGTTGTCTTCTTCATGGACTCGTTCTTCTTTCTTGCGGGATCCCAGGCAAGATGACCATACCCTCGAAATCACTTCTATCTTTGCTTGCTAGTTGTTCGCTCTATCTCTATGTCGCGCTACCTACCACTTGTTATATCAAGCCTGTCATATTGCCATATCAAGGCTCTAACCACCTTCCTAGCAAACCGTTGTTTGGCTATGTTACCGCTTTTGCTCAGCCCCTCTTATAGCATTGCTAGTTGCAGGTGAAGTTGAAGTTTGTTCCATGTTGGAACATGGATATGTTGGAATATCACAATATCTCTTATTTAATTTAATGCGTCTACATACTTGGTAAAGGGTGGAAGGCTCGGTCTTATGCCTGGTGTTTTTTTCCACTCTTGCCGCCCTAGTTTCCGTCATACTGGTGTTATGTTCCTTGATTTTGTGTTCCTTGCGCGGTTGGGTGTTATGGGAACCCCTTGACAGTTTGCTTTGAATAAAACTCCTCCAGCAAGGCCCAAACTTGGTTTTACATTTGCCTAACAACCTAAGCCTTTTTCCCTTGGGTTTCTGGACCCCGAGGGTCATCTTTATTTTAACCCCCCGGGCCAGTGCTCCTTTGAGTGTTGGTCCAACCTGTCAGTCGCCGGTGGCCACCAGGGGCAACTCTGGGCTGGCCTACCGGAAGCTTGGACAATCCGGTGTGCCCTGAGAACGAGATATGTGCAGCTCCTATCAGGATTTGTCGGCACATCCGGGCGACTTTGCTGGTCTTGTTTTACCATTGTCGAAATGTCTTGTAACCGGGATTCCGAGTCTGATCGGGTCTTCCTGGGAGAAGGAATATCATTCATTGACCGTGAGAGCTTGTGATGGGCTAAGTTGGGACACCCCTGCGGGGTATAAACTTTCGAAACCCATGCCCGCGGTTATGTGGCAGATGGAAATTTGTTAATATCCGGTTGTAGAGAACTTGACACTTGACTTAATTAAAATGCATCAACCGTGTGTGTAGCCGTGATGGTCTCTTCTCGGGGGAGTCCGGGAAGTGAACACGGTCTTGTGTTATGCTTGAACGTAAGTAGTTTCCGGATCACTTCTTGATCATTTCTAGCTTCACGACCATTGCGTTGCTTCTCTTCTCGCTCTTATTTGCGTATGTTAGCCACCATATATGCTTAGTGCTTGCTGCAGCTCCACCTCATTACCCTATCCTACCCATAAGCTTAAATAGTCTTGATCTCGCGGGTGTGAGATTGCTGAGTCCTCGTGACTCACAGATACTTCCAAACAGTTGCAAGTGCCGATGATATCAGTGCAGGTGACGCAACCGAGCTCAAGTGGGAGCTCGATGAAGATCTTGATCATTGTTTTGTTTCGTTTCCTGTTGATCATTAGTGGAGCCCAGTTGGGACGATCGGGGATCTAGCATTTGGGGTTGTCTTCTTTATTTTGGTTCCGTAGTCAGACCTTCACTACAAGAAATATGTCAACTTATGACCTTCTGTCAGTGACCCTCGAAGAATTGGTCATAAATTTATGACCATTTTAGACCAATTGGTCAAAAGCTGTTCAGGTGGCTCCAAACCCTAAACCATTGCGACCATTTTGGTCAGAAAGGTCGTAATTTCCTTACACGAAATGGTCACAAAGCAAACAGTGCTAGTCCGCTGCCTTATGTCTAGTTGTTAATGACCAATATAGATGGTCATAGCCTTGTAGATTATGGTGGGTTGTGATGACTAGGCGCCATCTCATCCGTTTTGCCTATGTGTCATGTCCATGTGGCAGTTTTTGCCCTAGGTTGTGAAGCAACCTATATTTCTATCATTCCCAAAATTCCCAAAAAAATATCATAAATTCTTTGGGGCATATCTTCATCAAATATGTAAAAATCCTTCCTTGCCTAGTTCAAAACTAATTCAACAATATTCATTTTCCTATTATGTTCGCAACAACACTTTATGAAGGAAGTGCTATTTATATATTCTTGATTGCCCTCGGAATTTTTGGAAACTCTTTCCTATCCAAATAATTACCGTATGAAAAAATTCAGCTCCATTTGCCTAGCAAATCTTCCTCGGCAAATTTCCAAAGTTTTTGTCCACCTAGAAGCATTGTGAAGGAAGTACATTTTTATATCTCTAAATGTCATGAAATTTATACAATTCCTTCATATGCCCAAATTATCACCCTCCTCCAAATTTCAGCTCAGTCAAATCATCTATGTGAGCCCAGATTCAATTTATATTTTACGGCCAAATTGGCACGTTGCAAAGCAAGTGTTATATAGACCCCTCCTATTACCCTCAAACTTTTCGGGCACTCTTCCATACCCAAATCATTGCCACATGATAATATTCAGTTCAATTTTCCTAGTAAATATTTCTCAGGAAATTTCCAAAGTTTCTACCTCGAGAGAAGCTTTGTGAAGTAAGTACTAGCTAGGCTTACCGAAATGATCTGAAAATTTACCAGCGCATGACCATACCTATGTAACTTACCTACTCCAATTTTAAGCTCATTTCATTCATCCAATCTCTCTCACTAGTTTTCCCAAGTTTTTGTCCATAGAAGAGCATTGTGAAGTAAGTACTACTTTGGCATGTCAAAATGATATCAATTTTCTACAATGCTTTTCTATGCCCAAATAACCATCCTCCACCAAATTTCAGCTCAATCCATTCATTATTTTGAGCCCAGCTTCAACATTCATATTTTTGTCCAGTGTGGTACTTTGCAAAGAAAGTACCACCTAGGATCCTCCTTTTGAGCTGAAAATTTGTGAATACATTCTTCTTAGTAGATGATCATCCTCGGCCAAAACTCACGCCCATTGGCCATGTGCATTTCCCGTACCGCTAATCAAACACTTGGCTGCTTATTCATGTTTGAGCATCGATCGGTCTCGTGAGAATCTTATGTTGTGATTTTCTTCCTAGTACCTACCTGGGGAGTGCCCAACCCACTAGACATGCCTAGGCCGCCCAGAACACATGGCAACGCCACGACCACGCGGTGACCACGCGGCGGGCATGCGAGTTTACGCGCTCTAGAGTTGGGGGCCTCGGCCACCGCCCAAACCTCGACGTATCGCCACCAAACCATGTATTTATGATTAAATAGGTACTTATGTAAATAGAAATGATTTTTGGAAAAAATAAATAGCAAACTATGAGGCAGCTGCAGTTCAAATTTGACCCGCTTCCAACTGAATCGGCGGGAATTTGTCTTTTTCACCAGAGGTGGATCAAAATTTTTGACACCCAACCATTTTTTCAATTGTGCATTAAATATGGCCTAGTATTTTATAAAATTGATTAGGTCCAATTTTGCAACAAATATATGGTAGGTCCTTCACAAAAAAACTCATTTCAGGCACTCGAAAAATGGAAAATGGTTTTTTCGTCCAAAGAAAATGAAAACTTCCTTAGGCAACATTGTTTGCCATTTCAATATGCACCCTTGTGCACAATATGAGATCATTTGAACAAACTATGCCATGAATGTGGCCATAAGATTGATCATTTGGCTTGAAAGCCATGAATCTTCACACTTGATAGCTCATTTCTGAGAACACTTTTTTAAAATAATTACTGTATTACAATTTTATTATTTTTCCTGGAAACTTGTTCACATATAATGACACAAATGTGAAGGTTTTCCAATTTTTCGATTTTTTTTGAATTTTTTTATGCCCGTTTCAAAATGCAGTCAAAACGTCGGGCTTGACCGTTCCTAGCTAGTGGTTGAATATTGGAATTTTTTTGGTGTTTCTCTGATTAAATAGATACTTATGTACCTAGAAGTGATTTTTGGAAAAAATAAATAGCAAACTATGAGGCAGCTGCAGTTCAAATTTGATCCGCTTCTAGCTGAATCGGCGGGAATTTGTCTTTTTCACCAGAGGTGGATCAAAACTTTTGACACCCAACCATTTTGTCAATTGTGCATTAAATATGTCCTAGTATTTTATAAAAATGATTTGGTACAATTTTGCAACAAATATATGGTAGGTCCTTCACAAAAAAAACCTCATTTCGGGCACTCGAAAAATGGAAAATGAATTTTCCATGCAAAGAAAATGAAAACTCCCTTTGGCAACATTGTTTGGAATTCCAAGATGCACTCTTGTGCACAATATGAGATCATTTGAACAAACTATGCCATGAATGTGGCCATAAGATTGATCGTTTGGGTTGAAATACATGAATCTTCACACATGATAGCTCATTTCTGAGTACACTTTTTTAAAATAATTACTGTATTACAATTTTATTATTTTTCCTGGAAACTTGTTCACATATAATGACACAAATGCGAAGGTTTTCCAATTTTTTGATTCTTTTTGAATTTTTTATGCCCGTTTCAAAACGCCGTCAAAACGGCGGGCTTGACCGTTCCTAGCTAGTGGTTGAATATTGGAATTTTTTTGGTGTTTCTCTGATTAAATAGATACTTATGTACCTAGAAATGATTTTTGGAAAAAATAAAGAGCAAACTATGAGGCAGCTACAGTTCAAATTTGACCCGTTTCCAACTGAATCGACGGCAATTTGTCTTTTTCACCAGAGGTGGATCAAAACTTTTTTCACCCAACCATTTGGTCAATTGTGCATTATATATGTCCTAGTATTTTATAAAATTGATTTGGTCCATTTTTGCAACAAATATATGGTAGGTCCTTCACAAAAAACCTCATTTCGGGCACTCGAAAAATGGAAAATGAATTTTCCGTGCAAAGAAAATGAAAACTCCCTTTGGCAACATTGTTTGGAATTCCAAGATGCACCCTTGTGCAAAATATGAGATCATTTGAACAAACTATGCCATGAATGTGGCCATAAGATTGATCGTTTGGGTTGAAATACATGAATCTTCACACATGATAGCTCATTTCCGAGAACACTTTTTTAAAATAATTACCGTATTACAAGTTTATTATTTTTCCTAGAAACTTTGTCACAAATAATGACACAGTGCGAAGGTTTTCCAATTTTTTGATTTTTTTGAATTTTTTATGCCCGTTTCAAAATGCGGTCAAAACGGCGGGCTTGACCGTTCCTAGCTAGTGGTTGAATTTTGGAATTTTTTGGTGTTTCTCTGATTAAATAGATACTTATGTACCTAGAAATGATTTTTGGAAAAAATAAATAGCAAACTATGAGGCAACTACAGTTCAAATTTGACCCGCTTCCAACTTAATCGGCGGGAATTTGTCTTTTTCACCAGAGGTGGATCAAAACTTTTGGCACCGAACCATTTGGTCAATTGTGCATTAAATATGGCCTAGTATTTTAGAAAATTGATTTGGTATAATTTTGCAACAAATATATAGTATGTCCTTCACAAAAAAACTCATTTTGGACACTTTAAAAATGGAAAATGATTTAAAAAAACTAATTTCTCCTAACTCTTTTCAAAGATATTTGTCTTATTTCAATTTGTCATTATTCCTGAAAACTAAGGTCAAATTTGATGAAACATGAGAATATATTTTATTTTATTTTTATTTTTTAGATCATAAAATAGCCAATATGATTTAGCACCTTACTTTTAGTCGATTACGACCAATTTAGATGGTCAAAAAATGTAGTACTGGTATACTGCGTTCTGATTGGTCCAGGAGCATCTCACGCGGATCGTGCCTAATCACCGTTGGATGCTCCTGGATCCAACGGCCCGCCTGTCTCACCCACGTCGCCCAACCCACAACCCGCACTCCCTCTCACGCACCCAACCGCACCCAACCCCTCATGCCCACTCGCCTCTCTCTCTCGAACCCTAGCGCTCCACTCCTCCCTGGCCGCCGCCACCTCCGGCGCCCTCTGCCCGGCGAGATCCATATGGATCGATCCCCTCCAATCCGCACCACCTCCGGCGCCCTCTGTCCGGCGAGATTCATATGGATCGATCCCCTCCAACCCTCCAACCCACGACTCCTCCTCTCCTCCTCTCTGGATCTCTGGATTGACCCAAGCGCTTCTCCCCCAATCCCGTCCTCCTCCATGCCGAGCCGAGAGACACTCCCCACTTCCAGCTGAAACCCTAGCCTGAGACCCCTTCCTCCTCGATGGCCAACCCCTCCATGGTGGCCGGCGGCAGGGTGCCCTTGGCGGAGGGGGTCCGTGCCGTCGAAGCCCAGATCCGCAACCGCATCCGCGTGGCGCCCGTCGACCGCGTGGCTGCGGCCCTGGCGACGCGATGGTAGCATCGGCCCTGGCGGCGTTGGAGGCGGCGAGCCAGTCCCTGAGAAACCGCGAGATCCTCGGTGCCGTGGGCACCACCGCGGCGGCGCTAAGCACCACCGATGCCGATGGGGTCCAACGAGGCGGACAAGCCGTTGCGGTGGATCGGTGCGTCGTTCGAGCAGCTCGCTGCCGTCGCCAAGCCACAGCAGCAGCCCGCGATGGCGGCGGGGGACTTCTCGCGTGCTTGATCCAACGTCTCCATCCTCTTTGGCTGCCTCGGCATCGCCTTCAAATTTTCCTTGATGGACTACGTCGCCAAGGCAAGCGGCCGCTCCTCAGCCCCCCTCTCCTCCCCCGCTACCTGCTCTGCTGTTCGGTATGCTACTTCATTGTGCTTGTACTGTATGTGGTAAAATTTCTGGTGATTCCTTCCCGGGACATTGATTTAGTTGTGTGAAGCTGAGAGGTTTGGGATGAAATGACCATTGCTTATTCAATCAGTAAATTCTTCAGTGTTCTTGGCTTCTTAGTACATGCACATTGAGTACATGCACATTCACATCTATTGTATCTGAATTGTATCAACTTGCCAGTTAGCTAATTACTAAAATCATGTGCACATAACTATGTGAAGTCGATGTTCAACCATTACATGTGATAACTAGGAAGCATATTTTTATCAGTGGACTGCTATTTATTTTCTTGCTTCTGTTTGCAAAATTAGGTGATCATGGTAACCTTGTTTTCTTTAGTGTTAAAAAAAGTACTAGGCTGCAGTTTTTTAGTGTTTCATCTTTATATGTGTCTTTCAAGTGAACAAACTATGCTAAAGGTAGATCAGGACTTTCATCTGAAGTGGAATTCTATCTTGGGTCTGATCTTTTGAATGAAAAGTTTTAGTTAGAAATACACTGCTTTCTATCTGAAGGGGTGTATAGCTGTGTTGTATGACGTTGTTAGTTTTTGATGTACAAAAATTTGGTAGGTATTCTAGGCTGATGATTGTTGGGACTCTATAGTTATTGAATGGATTTGCTAGCAACAAGGTGCCAGGCACAATTTACTGGTTATGAGAAGACTATAGTTGTGTTATTGTGATATTCAATTTATAGAATTGACTATGTTCTGTTTTTGCTTCAGGTAAACCAAGGTTTTGCTCATGGCTCGTACTAAGCAGACTGCTCGTAAGTCCACTGGAGGAAAGGCTCCTAGGAAGCAGCTAGCCACCAAGGTTTGTGACTGCAATATTGATAGTTTACCTATGCCATGTCTTTATTTATGGTTTAGGTAAATTGAACTGGGTATAATTTGAACCTCAACCTTCATTGCCAGCTTATGACCAGATATCCTACTGATGTATATGGACTATCATGGTATTATTGTTAATTTGACCATGTGCTCTACTTTGCTTTTTGACAGGCTGCCTGTAAGTCTGCTCCCACAACTGGAGGAGTGAAGAAGCCTCACCGTTACCGCCCTGGAACTGTTGCTCTTCGGTGTGTAAAATCTTCCAACCTATTCTAGCATGTCTTATAGTTTTGTTTTGAAGTATTCTCAAATGAGTAAATTTTGTGCTTGACTTTGCAGTGAGATCCGCAAGTACCAGAAGAGCACGGAGCTGCTCATCAGGAAGCTTCCATTCCAGAGGCTTGTTAGGGAGATTGCCCAGGGCTTCAAGGTGATCAATCAACTTGTGCACTACATTGTGATGCTCCTGTTGTGTCAACTCTTATAGTATGATGAATCAAGTAAACTAAAAGCACCATCCTGTTTTGTCTGTGCAGACTGACCTCCGCTTCCAGAGCCATGCGGTGCTGGCCCTTCAGGAGGCTGCAGAGGCCTACCTGGTGGGTCTCTTCGAGGATCCGTGGCGAGAGGGCTTAAGGTGCTTGCTTTGCCTGTGGGAATGTCTCTGGCGGGCATCTGTGTCTGCTTTTGCTGTTGTTTTTAGTGATTGTTTGGAACTGCTAGCTCTAATTTAACTTACTTCTCGTTCCCCTGTTTCTGCTGTCAGTATTCCCATGGCAATTTAGGTAACTATAGTAATACTGGACAAGAAACATCATTGCATTACAAGTTGGGTTTGAATCTACTTGTGAGCAACTGGGTGCGCCCATTCTAGAAATATGATATGTAGATTTGCTTCACAGAACTGATGATGATGCATGTATTTGGAACAGTCCAGTCCATTCTCACAACCAATTAAGTCCAGAGCTCACACCTCTCTGTTGATGATGCACGTACATTCCAGTTAAAGAATAACACAGGATTAATTAATTCTTGGGCTCTTCTAGCCGTGCTTCTTACTCTAGGTTCCAAGTAGAGATTCCTATATACGTATACTTGCTTTGCTGCCGATTCCTGACTCTGTCTGTCTGTTTTGGAACTGTAAAATGCAGTGATGCCAAACATCACCTCTGCTTCAACTGATTAATTTTCTGCGTGCCAAACAGAGCCTGTGATGTTATCAAAATATTTGCTACTCTTAATGGGTTTATCCCACTTGATGATCTTAACCACCAAGATCTCTGAGGCTCTTATTTCTAGTCTAATGTTATCAGTACAGTACATCCGCTGTTTGCATGATAGATACATACATGTAACATAAATTTGTCGTTGGATATTGCTGGAAACTAGCTATGTCACATCAATTTCTTGGTTGTCTAGTTTGTTATGTCACATCAATTATATGCTTTTTCTGAGATTGTGTTTTAGCTACTGCCACTTTGAGTTGTTGTATATTTTAGTTATCAATTACAACAAAGCATTCTTACATTCCAGACTTGATCTTACTACTAAATAGCACCCCCTGTTGTTGTTGTTATTCACCCTATCCTTGCTGTTCTGTTTTCTTGTTGGCAGATATTTTGAGTAAATTCAAGACGAAAGATGTTCAAAGAAGCTCCAAGACATTCTTATATAGCAAGTTATGTAATAATAGATGGGTTATCTGGGAATTTAATGTATCTTCTCTCTGTTTGTGAATGAAATAGTAATTATGTATGTGATTTAATGTATCTTATCTCTATGAATTTCACGTATGTTTCAGAATTACAATTCCTGTTTCATATGAAATAGTAATTATGTATGTGATTTGAAAATGTGTGCAATGAGAACATGACTCATGCGACCCACTTATCAAAATAATTTGAGCACATTTGAAATTTCTGACGTGTGGGACCAGTGTATGATATTATGATATTTGGGACAAATGTAAAACAGTGGAAAATAAAATAGCAAAAAGTAAAAGATCATACGCTGTAAAAGGCCGCACCTAGAAATAAAAAGGCCAAATTGTTGGGCCAGACCCATGTAGCTAGAGAAAATTAATAAAGAAAATATACAGTAAAAAGGCCGAATTGTTGGGCTAGGCCCATGTAGAAAACCGAATTGGACCGGGCTGAATCTTGTGCCACATCATCTTGGCACGCTGGATGCCTACGTGGCCTGGGGAGGTTGCTAGTGACCAAAACGCCACAGTAGACGTATTTTGGTCATAAACGTCTTCGACCATTCCATAAGAAAGGTCGCTAATGTCAGTTTATGACGACCAGCTTTTGACCTTATGTTTTTGGTCACAAAAAGGTCACAAATGAAAATTTGTGACCATTCAGTGACCAATAGTGGTGGTCACAAGTTGACATATTTCTTGTAGTGCTTGATTGTATTTTGGATGATGTATGTTTAACTTGTATTTGTGTGAAGTGGCGATTGTAAGCCAACTCTTTATCCCTTCCTTATTCAGTACATGGGATTGTGTGAAGATTACCCCATTTGCGACTAAACCACCATGCGGTTATGCCTCTAAGTCGTGCCTCGACACGTGGGAGATATAGCTGCATCGTGGGTGTTACAAGTTGGTATCAGAGCCTTCCCCGACTTAGAAGCCCCCCTGCTTGATCGAATTGCTGACGTTGTTGAGTCTAGAACAAAATGTTTTGAGTCTTACGATTATATATATCGGAGACTAGGATTCTTTTTACTCCTCAGTATCTTTGTCGCTCTGGTGAGGCCTCCTAATGTACAAGTTTGACTTTCCTCTCCTCAAATTTCACGATCTTTTTAGGATCACGCGGGTATCTTGGGATCGTTCCGATAGTCTTGTGATGAGAACATTGTTCTTGGTGCCTCCTGACATTTAGGGGTTGTGGCAGTGTCCTGGGGAGTTGAGATCCGAGGTGTTGTCATCACAATTTTATTGTTGCAGTTCTGGAATACCTGAGTTTCGCCGACATCAAAAATCTCTTTTATGCAGTTGTTGGCGAGATAACCTCGACGCCACCCAGTACTGGGGTGGGAGTTCGGGAGTATTGCCATAACTCGTATAAGGAATGCTTTTCGAAGGTTGAGGTACACTATTTCCGAAGGTTTCTTGGTTATGTGTTGAAGGATGGATACAACTGGATGTAGGGATTGTTAGTTTGGGTGAGATATTATGCTTTCCCTGTATCCCCAACACCTGATTGCATAACCAGAAAGTTTCGTGAGTTTATAAGTGGGAATTCAAGTATATCGTAGGATATCTTTCCAACAGACACATGATACGATATGGGATCTATCATATGTTTGTTTCCGGCTTATTCTGCAAGCCAATCCTTTGTTTTGTTTTGAGTTGTGGTATTTGAGTTCCTTCGAAGTCAAATGTGGATTCCATACCTTTCCTATGCGGTGTGCTCATATTTCTATGTGAATAATAATCCTTCATGATAGTCGAGATTGTCATGTCAATCCTTTTCAACTGGCATGTTTCTCTTCAAGTGGATTCGATCATTTCAACATCCGCGAGATCACCTCTCGGTTTTCCCAACGTTGTTCATTTCGTCTGTCCCCAAGTTGCCTTTGGTTTTCCCCCCCCCCCCCCCCCTTTTTTTTTTTATTCAAATTTCTTAATCAAGTATCCTTTTATTGATGGGGAGTGTCTCCATTCTTTTCCATCAATGTTCTTATCCGGTGATTCTCGGGAACATGCTAAGGAAGCTTCAGTTCTATCATTCTTCGTTCTCTTTTCTTCTTCAGTGGATCCAATTCAAGATTTCAGTGTTGATCATATCATTTCCTCGTTTCAAATGCTTTCTCATGCCGGTGCACCTCTTAATCATCCACTTCTCGCTATTCATTTGTTCTGGAGTACTAAAGATAACTCAGAAGATTCAAGTTTCCATTCTTATGTCTTTCAGGCTATTTACGAGGCTGTTATCTCATTCAAGCCATTTAATTCAACCGATGCAATCTCTCCTTCAAAATCATTTCCAATGGTGGGTCTTTTGAGTGGCCCCTAACCCACAGGTCTTTTCCCAGGATCTTACCTGACTCTTCCATTTTTTCCGGAGTTATCCTCAAATTCATTTCAAAGTTTGACGTAAGAATGATGCGTCATCAGTCAAATGCCTTCTCCAAGATCTTTCACATTCTTTTCATGATTGGTTCAACCTTTCTAATTTTCATTCCGGAGTGCCTCAACAATTCATGGTGGTGTTTCTCGTTGTCATTCTCAGATTTTGAAGACCGAAGAAGAGTTTTTCCTCCAAATCTTATCCGTTCTCTCAGAGATGCGTAGTTCAAGCTTGTTGCTATCCTCTCATAATTGTTTTTGATTGTGAGAATTCTTTTCACCCATCCGGAGAAATTCAAGAGTCTTTTCAGTTTGATTCTCCGAAGGCCATCATTTTGGGTTTATTCATTCTCAGCTTTCAGCTCTCGTTCTCAAATCTTACCGGTGCTTCATTCAAATATCCTCTATTCAGCTCGTGATCTCTTCGTTTCACTTGTATCTTAATTCTTCTCAAGTATCTTCTTTCATTTTTAATTCTTACGGTGGTCCGTTCAAGATTCCTCTTCCTATGTTCTCATATCAATTCATTCGTTCATTCCAAATCCTACCGGTGGTTCACTGAAGACCTTCCGAAGCTTGTGCTATATCGCTCTTTAATCCTTTTCAACAAGAATAAGTAGTGTGCCATATCCATTGCTTTTCATCAATCTAAATTGGTGAAGGATACGCATAACATAATTCTTATTCTTGTTTCATCCAAGTGATGGATTCATTCTTCCGGAGTGTGTTCTCAATGAGTAAATTCTCGGTTCAAGTGCTTCATACTTTCCCGGAGTTCCAAGATATCTCAATTATATCATCGTGAAGCTCCATCTAATCATTGCAAGGCTTCAATCTTGTTCGCTTCAAACTTGCAATTCTTTTTTGTTATCATTTCCTATCTGGAGTTTCTTCATGGAGGCTCAACAGGGTGGTTCGTCAAGGTTTCTTTTCATTCTTCAATTGTTCTTCAAGTTTTCAATCGAAGCTAAGATCCGCCAAGATATACTCTAAAATGAACATGGTGTTCAACACATGTCTTGTTTTGAGGAGTTTAAGCTTTCTTCATCTTGCATTTTGAAGTGCAATTCTTTCTACCTTATCTTTTGAGGTGGTGTTATGTAACTCTTGACAATTTCCTTTCGGGTGTCCTGATTCAACAGTTGTCAAGAATCAGATAGTTAAACCCATCAATTCCTTCGAGCATGAGTTCTTCTCAATCCATCAATCTCTTCATTGGAGTTATCTTGGGTTATATTTCACCTAAGATCTTCCCTAAGGAATGTTGCTATTGTGGTGCTTATCAATAATTCAATTTTCCTCCTATTCTCACGATGAAAGAAGTTTTCATCTCTTCGTTGCTCTTAGGCAAGCAATTGATTCCGTTAGTGGCTGAATTTCACCTCAAATTTTCAGAAGTTTTTTTCCATAAGCCCACTACAAGCTTTTCATTTCTTTGTCTGTCACACCCTAGTTAGTTCAAGCATTAGAGTGTGCATCATGTTTAAATTCCTCTTAAATTTGAAATGGGGAAGACAGAACCCCCAACACCCCCTGGAAACAACTAGGGTTTACTAAAATTATTTTTCAATGAACCTGAAATGCCCTTCTAAAAAGTTCACTCTCTTTGTCTTGGGTTAGAACCTCTAGCAAAATTGGTGCACAATTTTCTAGGTCAATAGAAGGTCATTGAATTAAATCATAAGTATTTGATTTTGGGCATTTAAATGCTATAAAATAATTTAAATGCTCAAATAATCCTGGAAATAAATGTATACTGTTGGAAATATTCTAAACAGAGCCCACATTTATTTTCAGGATTTTTGGAAATGTTTTAGTATTTTTTAATAAAGCCCAACAGTTGCAGTTAAATAGAAAAACAGAAACAAATCAAAAAAAGAGAGAGAGGGAAGCCCACCTGGGCCTTACCTGTGCTGGCCCAGCCCACTTGGCTCGGCCCAGCCGACTGGCCTTGCCAGTCGTCGTCCTCCTCCCGCCAGGAGGACGAGGAGCGCGTGGCCGGCGCCCGCGGCCACATGCCGGCCACCTCCTGCTTCTGCCGACGCCCTGGAGACGTCCAGGGATGCCACGCCGACCCCACATCCCCCTCTCATCCTCCCTCACTCCCCCCTCGTCTCCCTCACCCTCTCCCACGATGGCCGAGCGCGATCCTCGCAGCCGTTCACCATAGACGTCACCAGAGCCACCCCTCGCCCCTCCGACAAGCCCAATAGCTCCGCCTCGTCGCCCTGGACCTCTCCGCTGACCCACCCGACTCCAAATGCCTCCGAACGCCGTCTTCGCCCTCGTCTTCAACCTCGGGCACCCGAGCCATCTTCGGTCGATTCGTCGCCGCCAGGACCTCCCCGAGCTCGCTGACCCCCTCTCCGACCCCACTGTGAGCTCCTCTTCCTCTTCCCCTAGCTCCCATGCTCGTTTGGCCTTTGTAGTCGCCACTTCCACCGCACCCGAAAGCTCCCCGCCGCCGGCCATGGCGCCATCATGGATAGAGCCACAGTGGCTTGAAGCCAAGCTCCGTTGTGCTCAGCGCAGCACCAGGAGCCCGTAGCCACCACCAGCTCTTTCTCCCGTGCACCGTAGCGTCGAACCCAACCCTGTCCGAACTCCGGCCGTCGCTGTCGAGCTCGCCGGCGTCGTTTCCGGCGTTCCCGTGTCCAACCACTTGCACCACTGGATGCGGCAGCTCCCCAGCTACGCGTAGCACGTCTCCACCGACGATTTGGTCACCGAAGGACCAAATCCGAAGCTCTCCGCCGTTTCGGCCTCGCCGGTGACTCAACGCCGGCGGGATTAGCCCCGCTGACCAGGGGTTTGACCCCAGTTTGACTCCATCTGAGACACTGATGTGTGGGGCCGGCTTCTAACTAATTTAGATTAGTTTAAATTAGAGCTAATCACTCTATTAGAGGTTAATGACGCCGTTAACTACCCCTCTCTCAGTGACATGTGAGCCCAGAGCCTAACTAACCCAGTTTAGTGCTAACTAAACACTAACCAACTCTATTAGTTAGCTGAGAGACTGACAGAAGGGGCCCACCAGTCAGGTTTGACCTGGGCTGGCGCCTTTGTGAAGGAAATATGCCCTAGAGGCAATAATAAAGTTATTATTTATTTCCTTATAATCATGATAAATGTTTATTATTGATGCTAGAATTGTATTAAACGGAAACATAATACATGTGTGAACACATAGACAAACAAAGTGTCACTAGTATGCCTCTACTTGACTAGCTCGTTAATCAAAGATGGTTATGTTTCGTAACCATGAACAATGAGTTGTTATTTGATTAACGGGATCACATCATTAAGAGAATGATCTGATTGACATGACCCATTCCATTAGCTTAGCACCCAATCGTTTAGTATGTTGCTATTGCTTTCTTCATGACTTATACATGTTCCTATAACTATGAGATTATGCAACTCCCGTTTACCGGAGGAACACTTTGGGTACTACCAAACGTCACAACATAACTGGGTGATTATGAAGGAGTACTACAAGTGTCTCCAAAGGTACATGTTGGGTTGGCGTATTTCGAGATTAGGATTTCTCACTCCGATTGTCGGAGAGGTATCTCTGGGCCCTCTCGGTAATGCACATCACATAAGCCTTGCAAGCATTGCAACTAATGAGTTAGTTGCGAGATGATGCAACCGGAAGGTTTTGTCGATCCAAAGGGAGCTAACAAAGTGTGCAAGCTCCAGCGATCCATTTATGGACTGGTGCAAGCCTCTCGGAGTTGGAATAAACGCTTTGATAGTGTGATCAAAGCATTTGGTTTTATACAGACTTTCGGAGAAGCCTGTATTTACAAGAAAGTGAGTGGGAGCTCTGTAGCATTTCTGATATTATATGTGGATGACATATTACTAATTGGAAATGATATAGAATTTCTGGATAGCATAAAGGGATACTTGAATAAGAGTTTTTCAATGAAAGACCTCGGTGAAGCTGCTTACATATTAGGCATTAAGATCTATAGAGATAGATCAAGACACTTAATTGGACTTTCACAAAGCACATACCTTGACAAAGTTTTGAAGAAGTTCAAAATGGATCAAGCAAAGAAAGGGTTCTTGCCTGTGTTACAAGGTGTGAAGTTGAGTAAGACTCAATGCCCGACCACTGCAGAAGATAGAGAGAAAATGAAAGATGTTCCCTATGCTTCAGCCATAGGCTCTATCATGTATGCAATGCTGTGTACCAGACCTGATGTGTGCCTTGCTATAAGTTTAGCAGGGAGGTACCAAAGTAATCCAGGAGTGGATCACTGGACAGCGGTCAAGAACATCCTGAAATACCTGAAAAGGACTAAGGATATGTTTCTCGTATATGGAGGTGACAAAGAACTCACCGTAAAAGGTTACGTTGATGCAAGCTTTGACACTGATCCGGACGATTCTAAATCGCAAACCGGATACGTGTTTACATTAAACGGTGGAGCTGTCAGTTGGTGCAGTTCTAAACAAAGCGTCGTAGCGGGATCTACATGTGAAGCGGAGTACATAGCTGCTTCGGAAGCAGCGAACGAAGGAGTCTGGATGAAGGAGTTCATATCCGATCTAGGTGTCATACCTAGTGCATCGGGTCCAATGAAAATCTTTTGTGACAATACTGGTGCAATTGCCTTGGCAAAGGAATCCAGATTTCACAAAAGGACCAAGCACATCAAGAGACGCTTCAACTCCATCCGGGATCTAGTCCAGGTGGGAGACATAGAGATTTGCAAGATACATACGGATCTGAATGTTGCAGACCCGTTAACTAAGCCTCTTCCACGAGCAAAACATGATCAACACCAAGGCTCCATGGGTGTTAGAATCATTACAGTGTAATCTAGATTATTGACTCTAGTGCAAGTGGGAGACTGAAGGAAATATGCCCTAGAGGCAATAATAAAGTTATTATTTATTTCCTTATATCATGATAAATGTTTATTATTCATGCTAGAATTGTATTAACCGGAAACATAATACATGTGTGAGTACATAGGCAAACTTAGTGTCACTAGTATGCCTCTACTTGACTAGCTCGTTAATCAAAGATGGTTATGTTTCCTGACCATGAACAAAGTGTTGTTATTTGATTAACGAGGTCACATCATTAGTTGAATGATCTGATTGACATGACCCATTCCATTAGCTTAGCACCCGATCGTTTAGTATGTTGCTATTGCTTTCTTCATGACTTATACATGTTCCTATAACTATGAGATTATGCAACTCCCGTTTACCGGAGGAACACTTTGGGTACTACCAAACGTCACAACGTAACTGGGTGATTATAAAGGAGTACTACAGGTGTCTCCAAAGGTACATGTTGGGTTGGCGTATTTCGAGATTAGGATTTGTCACTCCGATTGTCGGAGAGGTATCTCTGGGCCCTCTCGGTAATGCACATCACATAAGCCTTGCAAGCATTACAACTAATATGTTAGTTGTGAGATGATGTATTACGGAACGAGTAAAGAGACTTGCCAGTAACGAGATTGAACTAGGTATTGGATACCGATGATCGAATCTCGGGCAAGTAACATACCAATGACAAAGGGAACAACGTATGTTGTTATGCGGTCTGACCGATAAAGATCTTCATAGAATATGTAGGAGCCAATATGGGCATCCAGGTCCCGCTATTGGTTATTGACCGGAGACGTGTCTCGGTCATGTCTACATTGTTCTCGAACCCGTAGGGTCCGCACGCTTAAGGTTACGATGCCAGTTATATTATGAGTTTATGAATTTTGATGTACCGAAGGTTGTTCGGAGTCCCGGATGTGATCATGGACATGACGAGGAGTCTCGAAATGGTCTGTACGTAAAGATTGATATATTGGAAGCCTATGTTTGGATATCGGAAGTGTTCCGGGTGAAATCGGGATTTTACCGGAGTACCGGGAGGTTACCAGAACCCCCCGGGAGCTATATGGGCCTTAGTGGGCTTTAGTGGAAAGGAGAAAGGGCCAGCCCAAGGTGGCTGTGCGCCTCCCCCTTCCCCTAGTCCTATTAGGACTAGGAGAGGTGGCCGGCCCCCTCTCTCTCTTTCCCCCCTCAAGGAATCCTATTCCAACTAGGATTGGGGGGGGGATCCTACTCCTAGAGGGAGTAGGACTCTCCTGGCGCGCCCTCCCTTGGCCGGCCAGCCTCCCCCCTAGTCCTATATATATAGAGGCAGGGCACCCCAAAGAACACACAAGTTGATCCACGTGATCTATTCCTTAGCCGTGTGTGGCGCCCCCAGCCACCATAGTCCTCGATAATACTGTAGCGGAGTTTAGGCGAAGCCCTGCTGCTGTAGTACATCAAGATCGTCACCACGCCGTCGTGCTGACGGAACTCTTCCCCGACACTTTGCTGGATCGGAGTCCGGGGATCGTCATCGAGCTGAACGTGTGCTCGAACTCGGAGGTGCCGTAGTTTCGGTGCTTGATCGGTTGGATCGTGAAGACGTACGACTACTTCCTCTATGTTGTGTCAACGCTTCCACAGTCGGTCTGCGTGGGTACGTAGACAACACTCTCCCCTCTCGTTGCTATGCATCACCATGATCTTGCGTGTGCGTAGGAATTTTTTTGAAATTACTACGAAACCCAACTCTTTGACCCGCTGAGTCACAGTGACGCAGTGCTGACGCATTAATTCAATTTCTGGATTTATTCTTTAATAGGAAATTCCAGAAAATAATCAAAACTTCTAAAAATCATAGAAAATCAACCATAGCTCCAAATGCAAAGATTTATATATGAAAAATGATCAGAAAAATTCAATCTATCCATCTGTAATGGTTTCATGCATGACAAAACAAGTTAACCTTGCTGTTTAAGCAGAATGAGGTAATGCACTAATAAAGCCATGTTTAATAAGCTAATAATTGAATCTTTGACTCAAATGAGTTCATCCCTTTCTGTTTTAGCTTGCATTAGGCCAAGACACCTTCATCTTGCCATGTCATAGCATGCATCATATTGTTGCATATTGCCATGTGTTGATTATGTTTCGGTGTGTCTTTCGTGCTAGGTTCTGCCTCCGAGGATAACCCCGAGTATCCGTCTGAAGGGCAGTACCCTACTACCACTACAACAGGCAAGCAACCCATTGATCATTCCGATACAAAACCATGTTCTCGCTTCTGCTCTGGTTTACTGCATTAAGACAACGCGATTCAAACTGCTGTGTGTTACGGTAGTTGAACCCTTATCCTCTACATGACCTGTCCATTGCCACAGTAACTAGATGAAACCCACTAGCATGTGTAGGAGTTGATTGAGCCATGTATGTGATTCCTACCTTGCTATGCCTGCTATGCTTAGAGTTGTGTCAGGTCTGGTTCATCTGGGTGATGGGCTAGAGTGATATGATATGTCGGTAATGTGAGGAATGTGTTGAACATGTTTTGGTAAAGGTATCGATGAGAGGCCATGTAGGAGTACATGGTGGGTTGTTTCATTGAGACCATCCATAAAAACTGAGATCTGTATGTGTGATTTAAGATTCAACTACTACCACACATTGGGCCCTGAAATATGACCCCGCTCGACTTACTGACCCCTCTCGCCCTCTGTCCAGGAGTTGCAACTAGTTTCTGGTGTTTGTAGGACATGTGTTGGCGGCCGTGCATAGCGCTGACCCTAGGGGTGGGCTATGATGCGGTAGATACACTGTGGCCGGGTATGCCGGGTGCCCGTTTGGCGTCTCGGGACCCTGTACAGATCGTTTGGTGCCGTTGAGGAAACCCCGGCCGGATTTCCTTGCGGATGGAACTTGAATATACGATAAACCTGGACTAGAGACTTGTGAGGTTAGTCAGGTCGTGGTCTACACCCACATCGGTTTTCGCTTGAAGTCTGCCGAGCACATGTCGTGTGCAGACGCTAAGTGGTGGAAACATGTGTGACGAAGTACACCCCTGCAGGGTATAAAACTATTCGAATAGCCGCGTCCGCGGTAAAGGACTACTTGGTTGCCTATGCAGTTCATAGACAAGTTAATGGATACTACTAAAAGACTCAAGATAAGTGTGAGTACCGAGAATGGCCCTCTCGTAGGATGACGAGGGAGGATCCTCGGTGGAGTATTGTGTTGGTGAGTAGTGGACTCGTGTGCGAAAATTATTTTACTAATGGAGTTCCGTAGGATAGCTTAGCCAAGAGTCAAAGCTGGCTTGCTGCAATAACCCCACCTCCTTCTTGAGAATAAGCATGTATAGTAGGTTCTGTTGTAAGACTTGCTGAGTACCCTTGTACTCATGTTTGCTTAATTACTCTTTTCAGACGACAACACCGCCCCCTCCGATGGGTTCTACGTAGACCTTGACGTCAACGAGTGACTAGCCACCCAGGTGGTGATCCTGGCCATGGAGGGCCCTATGTAGATAGACAGGCTTCGAGAAGCTTTCTTTCTTTCTAGTGTCTATACTCAGACTAGTTGCTTCCGCATGTGCTTGTATGATTGTATGACTTGAGTGTCGGGTCATGTGACCCCTGTCTGTATGAACATGTTATGTATGGCTCTCTGGAGCCTTTAAATAAAGTACTTGAGTTGTAGAGTTTTGTTGTGATGCCATGTTGTATGTACTCATATCGGGCATATTGTGTGTATGATTGAAATGCTTGGTATGAGTGGGATCCGACAATCTAGTTGTTTATCCTTGGCAGCCTTTCTTATGGGGAAATGTAGTCTAGTGTTCCTCGAGCCATGGTAGTCCGCTACAGCCCGGTTCACCGGAGTCCTGCTAGCCTAGCACTACTTTTCAGGACACTTGACTGGCCGGCATGTGTTTCACTTTGTTCCTATGTCTGTCCCTTCGGGGAAATGTCACGCGGTGACTTCCGGAGTCCTGTTAGCCCAGTGCTACAGCCCAGAATCACTCGCTGATGACCGACATGCTCGATGTGATTCATGTATGCTTGTCTCCATAGGTCTGTGCCGCTTTGGGTTCACGACTACCCATGTCGGCACGGGTTCTCTGTCATATGGATGCTAGCGACACTATCATATACGTGAGCCAAAAGGCGCAAACGGTCCCGGGCCATGGTAGGGCGACACCCGTGGGATACCGTGCGTGAGGCCGCAAAGTGATATGAGGTGTTACCGGCTAGATCGATGTGGCTTGGAATCGGGGTCCTGACAGCGTTGGCATCAGAGCCGGACTGCCTGTAGGTTCGTTGAGCCAAGCTGGTCGATGTCGAGTCTAGAAATGCTTTAGTAATATGTAGGGGAATTGATTGTGGGAGGGAACGTAAGGCTCTTTTACTCCTTTACCCTATGCCTCTGATCTGAGTCATTCTCTTCTCATTCAACGTGGGTTAAGGACTAGGCTCTCTTCTTCTATCAGGTTCACGTGTTACTAATCCGTAGTAGCTTATAGGATTGTTGCTACAAGCCCCAGTTCAGTTTCTACTATTTTAGTATGTTGCTATTTGGATCAGAACCTTGATATGATGTTGTTGAGTGGTATTGCGAACTGTTGTGGATGTCTCAAATCTTTTTCTGAGCATTTACAGCTGTTATGCTGTCCAATTTTCCCTAGAAATTCTGATGTCTTTGCATTGTGGTTGTGCTTTCAGATGGCCAACCGTGTTCAAAACCAAGTGGTTCGCCTGACCCGGTGCCTCGACATGCCCGGTCATACTGCTATGTTAGTCCGGGTAATGATCGAGACGGGTTACCGTTGGTATCCCGAATACACCGTCGAAGAGCAATTCCGAGACTTTAATCAAAGCCAATATTTCTGCACCGTCAGGATATTTCTTTCTTATCCTGGATCTACCGAGCCCCTTCACTGTTCCTATGGACTCGGGGTTACTGTTGAGATGGCTGTGCAGGATGCTGCCTATTCCATGATGACCATCATGCGAGTCCGGACTGGCCTGCTTCGGAACACCGACTTCCGTTACATGCCAGCTTCACTTCCGGGAGCGCAAGGGTATCTTCAGGCTATCTATGCTGACTCCACTCAGGAGGACTCATTAACTCGTACCACTGCTGAGATGCTCGAAGATAAGGACCGAGAGAATCGGGCCTTGAGGCTGGAGCTTTTCAATACCCGTGCTGATCATTGGGCTACATTGACTCGGTTTGCACCTGCGGTGCAAGCTGGATGTATGGATACAAGGGATCTGTATCCTGTGAGATCTGCTTTGCCAGACATGGTGGATTGGCGTGATGTGGGAGGCATCACCCCACCCCGTGGTCCCTGCAGGCCACCGTTTGTTGGTCCAAGACCTCATCCTAGCCCCTATGGTCCACAGGCTCCTCAGGACCGTCTGTTCCCGGATGGTCACGTTGAACTTCCAGGCTATGGAGGTGATTTCTATGAGTACTACTACGGAGCTGTCTGAGTTAGTAGTAGTACCACTAGTATTGTACTAGTTGTATCTCCACTGTCCTGCGTGACTTGTGGAATATGACTTTGTGTGTAATCAATTCCGGAGGTGTAGACAAATAATGTATAGGAGCTTGGGATGCCTCTGATGAGATGTAACGTCTTTCATCATAGTTGTACTGTAGCCTGGGCTTGTACTAAACTATGTATGATGTGTATGACCGTTGGTATATATATGGCAGTTTTATATTACCATGACATACGGATGAACATCTCTGCATTCCGTGTTATCCATTACATTCTGCACTTCCTTGCTAAGCTTGAACCATCCTTATCTAAACCGTTGTCTTGTTTTCTCCTAGGATGGTCAACACCCGCAGCAACCCTGCTGCCTCGGAGCAGGGGGAAGCCAGTGCAGCTAGGGGTGAAAATCTGCCTCACCCGCCTTCTCTGGCCGAAGTAATGCTGGAGGCGGAAAGAAACAAGCGTGAGACTAACCGCCTGCTAGAGCGGATTGAGCAGAACACTGCACGCCATCTGCGAAATGACTTGGTGTCAATCGATGACTTTATCAAGCTGTACCCACCAAAGTTTAACCATTTCGTCGAGCCCCTCGACGCGGATGACTGGCTTCGCAGCATCACCCACAAGCTACGTTCTGCCAACGTAGCCGAAGCTGACAAGGTTACTTACGCTGCCTACCATCTCGAAGGCCCTGCTAGCCTCTGGTGGGAAAATTTTGAAGCTATGCGCCCGGTCGGCCAAATTACTACTTGGGCTGAATTCAGTGAGGCTTTCCGTGAGCATCACATTCCGGAAGGTCTCATGGATCGCAAGAGGGAGGAGTTCTGCAACTTCACCCAAGGAAGACTGACTGTGGATGCTTATAGTCGTGAATTTGGGAATCTGGCACGTTATGCCCCTGAAGAGGTATCTACTGACGCTAAGAAGTAGGCAAGGTTCCGCAAGGGACTTAGCCCTGAGCTTCGCCGCGATCTTCGTCTGCACGAGTGCACCTCTTTTCAGAAGTTGGTCAATAAAGCCATCAGTGCTGAGACAGGCCAGACTGATTATGACGCTTCACGCAAGCACTCCCGTGATTTTGGCTCTTCATCCGACTCTGGAGCTCAGAAGCGCCGGGTGTGGATCCCAAGCATGGCGCTGCCACCCAGGTTCATTCCGAGGCCATCCTTTGAGGCGCCTTGTCCTAACCAGCAATTTGCACCGCCCAAGCCCTATGGTGGCCCCGCTGCTAACGCTGCTCCACGCCCCAATATGGTGACATGCTTTAACTGTGGAGAGCCGGGTCACTATAGTCGAGAGTGTCCCCAGAACAACAACTCCAATCAAACTAGAAAGTCCGTTGGCCGTGGTAAGCCCGCGGGAAAAACATTCTACGCCAAGTAGGCCACCACTGCACGTGGCCATGTCAACTATGTTTCAGCCGAGGAGGCTCATGAGGATCCTAACGTCGTCCTTGGTACGCTCCTTGTTAACTGCCATCCGGCATCTGTTCTTTTCGATACTGGAGCATCTCATTCATTCATATCCGAGAACTATGCTCGATTGCATAACACGACATTCTGTGACACGCCCTCTACCATGGAAATTCAAACCCCTGGCTCTAGATGGCAAACTTCTAGAGTAAGCCATGGGAACGAAATTCTTGTCGATAGACTTGTCTTCCTTGCATCCTTAATAGCTCTCAAGTCCTCGGACATAAACATCATCTTGGGTATGGACTGGATGACAGCTCATTATACTAAGATCGATTGTGCCACTAGAACCGTTCAACTTACTCACCCATCGGGCAAGACAGTCAATGTCTTAACCCGAGTGGCCAAGCGCCAACTTTACTCCCTAAATGCCAACCCCCTTCCAGACCTTGAGGATGTTCCGGTAGTCCGAGACTTTCTGTATGTCTTTCCAGAAGAACTGCCAGGTGTTCCACCTGACAGGGATGTTGAGTTTGTGATAGACCTTGTTCCAGGAACCGTTCCAATTTCTAGAAGACCCTACAAGATGGCACCCTTAGAACTAGCCGAGCTTAAGAACCAACTCGATGAGTCCTTGAAAAAGGGTTTCATCCGTCCTAGTTTCTCTCCTTGGGCTTGCCCCGTCCTCTTCGTTAAGAAGAAGGATGGAACAGATCGAATGGTTGTGGATTACCGACCTGTCAACTTGGTCACCATCAAGAACAAATACCCGCTTCCCAGGATCAACGATCTGTATGATCAGCTCGCTGGATCCTCAGTCTTTTCCAAGATGGATTTGAGGTTGGGCTACCATCAAATCAAAATCAGAAACGGGGACATTCCCATAACGGCCTTTGTTACTCGTTATGGCCAATACGACTACACCGTCATGTCCTTCGGTTTAACAAATGCCCCAGCTACCTTCTCTCGGTTAATGAACTCGGTCTTCATGGAGTACTTGGATAAATTCGTCGTAGTATACCTCGATGACATACTCATCTACTCCAAGAATGAAGAGGAACATGCCGAACATCTAAGGCTGGTATTGATGAAACTTCGAGAGCATCGCCTTTATGCCAAATTCTCCAAGTGTGAATTTTGGTTGCCAGAAGTGACCTATCTAGGCCATGCAATCTCTGGTAAGGGTATTGCTGTCAATCCCGAGCGAGTTCAAGCCATCCTTGATTGGACTCCACCTGAGACGGTTAAGCAAGTTCGGAGCTTCCTTGGCTTAGCGAGCTATTGCCGCCGCTTCGTCGAGAATTTCTCCAAGGTTGCTAAACCTTTAACTGAACTCCTCAAGAAAGATAAAAAGTTCGAGTGGACTCCATAGTGCGAGTTCAGCTTTCAGGAACTGAAAAGACGCCTGACATCTGCTCCCGTACTGGTACCACCAGATTTCTCCAAGGACTTTATTATCTATTGCGACGCCTCGCGACAAGGACTAGGTTGCATACTCATGCAAGATCGTCAGGTAATTGCCTATGCTTCACGGCAATTACACCCACATGAGGAAAATTATCCCACACATGATCTAGAGCTTGCAGCTGTAGTCCATGCACTTAAAACTTGGCGACATTGCCTCCTCGGTAATCGTTGCGAGATCTTCACCGATCACCAAAGTTTGAAATATATCTTCACCCAACCAGATTTGAATCTCAGGCAAAGACGTTGGGTCGAGTTGATCTCGGATTACGACTTAGGAATAACTTACACCCCGGGCAAAGCCAATGTCATGGCCGATGCACTAAGTCGTAAATCCTATTGTAACAACCTGATGTTACAACAAAGTCAACCACTTCTCCATGAGGAAGTCCGTAAGCTTAATCTTCACATTGTTCCTCGAGGATTCCTATCCACCCTGGTGGCGAAACCTACCCTTATGGATCAAATCATAGCTGCCCAGAAGCATGATAAGGGCATATCCCGGATTAGGGAAAACATTGCTAGCGGAGTTGCTAAATGTTTTTCCATGGATAAGCGGAGTGATGTCTTCTTCGAGAACCGTTTGGTGGTTCCCAAGAAACAACATCTACGCCAGTTGATCCTTAAGGAAGCTCATGAATCCCCTCTCACCATCCATCCCGGTAGTACTAAAATGTATCAAGACCTACGCCAGAGGTTTTGGTGGACTAGGGTGAAGAGAGAAATCGCTCAATACATTGCTAATTGCGACGTTTGTCATCGTGTTAAAGCAGAGCATCAACGGCCTGCTGGCACCCTTCAACCTTTGGCTATTCCTGAATGGAAATGGGACAAAATCAGTATGGATTTCATCACTGGGTTTCCCAGAACCAAGAGAGGGAATAATGCCATCTTCGTCGTGATCGACCGACTTTCCAAAGTAGCCCATTTCCTACCTGTTCGTGAGAGTATCACCGCTAGCCAGCTAGCCGATTTATACATCTCCCGAATAGTGTCTCTTCATGGTGTTCCATTAGAAATTAACACAGACCGTGGGAGTCTCTTCACCTCTCGATTTTGGGAAAGTTTCCAAAATGCTATGGGAACTCGTCTCTCTTTTAGTACCGCCTTCCATCCTCAATCAAGTGGTCAAGTAGAACGAGTTAATCAAATTCTGGAAGATATGCTCCGAGCTTCTGTTATCTCGTTCGGAATGAGTTGGGAGAAATGCCTTCCATTCACGGAGTTTGCTTATAACAATAGTTATCAAGCCAGCTTGGGCAAGGCTCCTTTCGAAGTTCTCTATGGACGAAAATGTCGAACGCCTCTTAACTGGTCAGAAACCGGGGAAATACAACTCTTTGGCCCGGATATGATTCAGGAAGCAGAAGAGCAGGTTTGCGTTATTCGTGAGAAATTGAAAACAGCCCAATCTCGTCAAAAGAGTCAATATGATCGTAAACATAAGCCTATGACTTATGAAGTCGACGAGAAGGCTTACCTTCGGGTTACTCCGTTAAAGGGAACCCATCGTTTCGGTATCAAAGGCAAATTGGATCCTCGTTACATTGGACCCTTTCGCATTCTTGCCAAACAAGGAGAAGTTGCCTACCAATTGGAACTACCTTTGCATCTTTCCAGAGTTCATGATGTCTTCCACGTTTCTCAACTCAGGCGTTGCTTCGCGGATCCCATCCGTGGAGTGGACCACGAAACGCTTGATCTACAAGATAACCTCTCCTATCGGGAATATCCCGTTCGTATCCTCGATCAAGCCGAGCGTACCATTCGACGTCATAATATCAAGTTTCTGAATGTTCAATGGTCACACCATTCCAAGAAAGAAGCCACTTGGGAAAGGGAGGATCGTCTTCGACCCGAGTACCCCACCTTCTTCCCGGAGGATCCTAAATCTCGGGACGAGATTCTTTGAGTTTGGGTGAGTTGTCACACCCTAGTTAGTTCAAGCATTAGAGTGTGCATCATGTTTAAATTCCTCTTAAATTTGAAATGGGGAAGACAGAACCCCCAACACCCCCTAGAAACAACCAGGGTTTACTAAAATTATTTTCAATGAAGCTAAAATGCCCTTCTAAAAAGTTCACTCTCTTTGTCTTGGGTTAGAACCTCTGGCAAAATTGGTGCACAATTTTCTAGGTCAATAGAAGGTCATTGAATTAAATCATAAGTATTTGATTTTGGGCATTTAAATGCTATAAAATAATTTAAATGCTCAAATAATTCTGGAAATAAATGTATACTGTTGGAAATATTCTAAACAGAGCCCACATTTATTTTCAGGATTTTTGGAAACGTTTTAGTATTTTTTAATGAAGCCCAACAGTTGCAGTTAAATAGAAAAACAGAAACAAATCAAAAAAAAAGAGAGAGGGAAGCCCAACTGGGCCTTACCTGTGCCGGCCCAGCCCACCTGGCTCGGCCCAGCCGACTGGCCTTGCCAGTCGTCGTCCTCCTCCCGCCAGGAGGACGAGGAGCGCGTGGCCGGCGCCCGCGGCCACACGCCGGCCACCTCCTGCTTCTGCCGACGCCCTGGAGACGTCCAGGGATGCCACGCCGACCCCCACGTCCCCCTCTGATCCTCCCTCACTCTCCCCCTCGTCTCCCTCACCCTCTCCCGCAATGGCCGAGCGCGATCCTCGCCACCGTTCGCCGTAGATGTCACCAGAGCCACCCCCTCGCCCCTCCGACAAGCCCAATAGCTCCGCCTCGTCGCCCTGGACATCTCCGCTGACCCACGCGACTCCAAACGCCGCCGAACGCCATCTTCGCCCTCGTCTTCAACCTCGGGCACCCGAGCCGTCTTCGGTCGATTCGTCGCCGCCAGGACCTCCCCGAGCTCGCTGACCCCCTCTCCGACCCCGCTGTGAGCTCCTCTTCCTCTTCCCCTAGCTCCCATGCTTGTTTGGCCTCTGTAGTTGCCACTTCCACCGCACCCGAAAGCTCCCCGCCGCCGGCCATGGCGCCGTCGTGGATAGAGCCACAGTGGCTCGAAGCCAAGCTCATCGTTGTGCTCAGCGCAGCACCAGGAGCCCGTAGCCATCACCAGCTCTTTCTCTCGTGCACCGTAGCGTCGAACCCAACCTCGTCCGAACTCCGGCCACCGCTGTCGAGCTCGCCGGCGTCGTTTTCGGCGTTCCCGTGTCCAACCACTTGCACCACTGGATGCGGCAGCTCCCCAGCTACGCGTAGCACGTCTCCACCGGCGATTTGGTCACCGGAGGACCAAATTCGAAGCTCTCCGCCATCTCGGCCTCGCCGGCGACTCAACGCCGGCGGGATTAGCCCCGCTGACCAGGGGTTTGACCCCAGTTTGACTCCATCTGAGGCACTGATGTGTGGGGCCGGCTTCTAACTAATTTAGATTAGTTTAAATTAGATCTAATCACTCTGTTAGAGGTTAATGACGCCGTTAACTACCCCTCTCTCACTGACATGTGGGCCCAGAGCCTAACTAACCCAGTTTAGTGCTAACTAAACACTAACCAACTCTGTTAGTTAGCTGAGAGACTGACAGAAGGGGCCCACCAGTCAGGTTTGACCTGGGCTGGCGCCCTTGACCCGCTGACGTCACAGTGACGCAGTGCTGACGCATTAATTCAATTTCTAGATTTATTCTTTAATAGGAAATTCCAGAAAATAATCAAAACTTCTAAAAATCATAGAAAATCAACCATAGCTCCAAATGCAAAGATTTATATATGAAAAATGATCAGAAAAATTCAATCTATCCATCTGTAATGGTTTCATGCATGACAAAACAAGTTAACCTTGCTGTTTAAGCAGAATGAGGTAATGCACTAATAAAGCCATGTTTAATAAGCTAATAATTGAATCTTTGACTCAAATGAGTTCATCCCTTTCTGTTTTAGCTTGCATTAGGCCAAGACACCTTCATCTTGCCATGTCATAGCATGCATCATATTGTTGCATATTGCCATGTGTTGATTATGTTTCGGGGTGTCTTTCGTGGTAGGTTCTGCCTTCGAGGATAACCCCGAGTATCCGTCTGAAGGGCAGTACCCTACTACCACTACAACAGGCAAGCAACCCATTGATCATTCCGATACAAAACCATGTTCTCGCTTCTGCTCTGGTTTACTGCATTAAGACAACGCGATTCAAACTGCTGTGTGTTACGGTAGTTGAACCCTTATCCTCTGCATGACCTGTCATTGCCACAGTAACTAGATGAAACCCACTAGCATGTGTAGGAGTTGATTGAGCCATGTATGTGATTCCTACCTTGCTATGCCTGCTATGCTTAGAGTTGTGTCAGGTCTGGTTCATCTGGGTGATGGGCTAGAGTGATATGATATGTCGGTAATGTGAGGAATGTGTTGAACATGTTTTGGTAAAGGTATCGATGAGAGGCCATGTAGGAGTACATGGTGGGTTGTTTCATTGAGACCATCCATAAAAACTGAGATCTGTATGTGTGATTTAAGATTCAACTACTACCACACATTGGGCCCTGAAATATGACCCCGCTCGACTTACTGACCCCTCTCGCCCTCTGTCCAGGAGTTGCAACTAGTTTCTGGTGTTTGTAGGACATGTGTTGGCGGCCGTGCATAGCGCTGACCCTAGGGGTGGGCTATGATGCGGTAGATACACTGTGGCCGGGTATGCCGGGTGCCCGTTTGGCGTCTCGGGACCCTGTACAGATCGTTTGGTGCCGTTGAGGAAACCCCGGCCGGATTTCCTTGCGGATGGAACTTGAATATACGATAAACCTGGACTAGAGACTTGTGAGGTTAGTCAGGTCGTGGTCTACACCCACATCGGTTTTCGCTTGAAGTCTGCCGAGCACATGTCGTGTGCAGACGCTAAGTGGTGGAAACATGTGTGACGAAGTACACCCCTGCAGGGTATAAAACTATTCGAATAGCCACGTCCGCGGTAAAGGACTACTTGGTTGCCTATGCAGTTCATAGACAAGTTAATGGATACTACTAAAAGACTCAAGATAAGTGTGAGTACCGAGAATGGCCCTCTCGTAGGATGACGAGGGAGGATCCTCGGTGGAGTATTGTGTTGGTGAGTAGTGGACTCGTGTGCGAAAATTATTTTACTGATGGAGTTCCGTAGGATAGCTTAGCCAAGAGTCAAAGCTGGCTTGCTGCAATAACCCCACCTCCTTCTTGAGAATAAGCATGTATAGTAGGTTCTGTTGTAAGACTTGCTGAGTACCCTTGTACTCATGTTTGCTTAATTACTCTTTTCAGACGACAACACCTCCCCCTCCGATGGGTTCTACGTAGACCTTGACGTCGACGAGTGACTAGCCACCCAGGTGGTGATCCTGGCCATGGAGGGCCCTATGTAGATAGACAGGCTTCGAGAAGCTTTCTTTCTTTCTAGTGTCTGTACTCAGACTAGTTGCTTCCGCATGTGCTTGTATGATTGTATGACTTGAGTGTCGGGTCATGTGACCCCTATCTGTATGAACATGTTATGTATGGCTCTCTGGAGCCTTTAAATAAAGTACTTGAGTTGTAGAGTTTTGTTGTGATGCCATGTTGTATGTACTCATATCGGGCATATTGTGTGTATGATTGAAATGCTTGGTATGAGTGGGATCCGACAATCTAGTTGTTTATCCTTGGCAGCCTTTCTTATGGGGAAATGTAGTCTAGTGTTCCTCGAGCCATAGTAGTCCGCTATAGCCCAGTTCACCGGAGTCCTGCTAGCCCAGCACTACTGTTCAGGACACTTAACTGGCCGGCATGTGTTTGTCTGTCCCTTCGGGGAAATGTCACGCGGTGACTTCCGGAGTCCTGTTAGCCCAGTGCTATAGCCCGGAATCACTCGCTGATGACCGACATGCTCGATGTGATTCATGTATGCCTGTCTCCATTGGTCTGTGCCGCTTTGGGTTCACGACTAGCCATGTCGGCCCGGGTTCTCTGTCATATGGATGCTAGCGACACTATCATATACGTGAGCCAAAAGGCGCAAACGGTCCTGGGCCATGGTAAGGCGACACCCGTGGGATACCGTGTGTGAGGCCGCAAAGTGATATGAGGTGTTACCGGCTAGATCGATGTGGCTTGGAATCGGGGTCCTGACATTGTCGGTTTTCCAACAACTCCGTATAACCTTCTTGGAGGGGTGCTTTCCAAGCTCAATTGTGGAAGAAGTTGTCCTTTTCTTCTCCATTCTGTTATTCCAATTATCTATCTTCTATTATTTCTTTCGGAGTCATTGTGATGTTGCTCTATTCACTCATCATCTCGAGTTGTGAGGACCGTGTTCTCTTCGTGCTTATCCATTTAACCGGAGTGTCGTGCCCTCTTTTCAAGTTCTTCCCATTTTGTCAAGTTTTACCTCCCTTCTCAACCGGAGTGTTGTGTCATCTCTTCAAGTTCTTTTCATCTTATCAAGTTTTCCTTCTCCTTTCAGTCAGAGTGCTGCCCAAATTATATCAATCTTATTCCTTCTCCATCTAGTTTTAACCGGAGTGGTTTCAATATCTATCTTATCACTAAACCTCTTGGTTCTCGTCGTATACCATGTTCTCTTTTCTAACGAGGTGTTTTCAACTTTGTTCATCTTTATTATTTTCTTCTTTCAATTTGTTCAACCTTGCAAGGTTCTTTGGTTTCACTTGTTGAAGCAACTTAGTTTTACATCTTCTCTTCCTCTTTCGTTTTCCCTCCGGTTCCATCCTAGATCTCGGGACGATATCCTCTTGTAGTGGTGGAGTGTTGTAACGCTCCGAGACCGTTTCGCCAGGTGTCTTCCAGTTATGCGCCGCCGTTGCCATGTCATTCGCTTGCGTGTTGCATCATGTCATATCATCATCCGCATTGCATCTGCATGTTTTCAAAACTTGCATCCGTCTAGGTTCTCCTAGTTCTTTCTGTTGTCCATTCTGAGCCCGTCCACACTTGCACGCGCCCGCGGCACGCCCGAAATATTATTTTATAAGTGGTCGGAAAATGTTCTCGTAATGAGATGAGAGTTGGCGTGCGGTCTTGTTATGTTGTTAGTAGGTCGCCTGCCAAGTTTCATCGCATTTGGAGTCCGTTTGACGCCCCAACGGTTAACTATAGCGGCATTATAGCCGATCTAACGCCGGACGTTTTCGGTCTCCGGAAACTATTGCCGGGCTGCACTTCTCTTCTCTCCTCTCAGTCCATGGCCCTCTACATAGCCCACTAGGCTCAACCTACCCCTTCTCGCGTCCGGAGCCGTCCGATGGCGATCGCACGGTCCAAAAACCCCTCCTAACCCCTCAAACCCTAACCCTCCCTATAAAAGGAAGCCTCCCCTTCCATTTTTGGCAGCAGACAACTCCCTCCTCAAAATCGGCGCGCCGCCAGCCTCCTCCCACCTCCACCTCGCATTCCGCGCCGGCCTAACCCGCCGCTGCCACTTGGCGCGCCGCCATTCGCCCCCGCCGCCATCTGCGCTGGGTGGATCCAACCGCCGCGCGCCACCTCAGCCCTTGTCTCCCCCCACCTCCTGCGGCCCGCAGAACCCAGATCGGGCCCACCCCGGGCCCAACCGCCGCCGACACAGCGCATCTGCGCTGAACTGCGCCGCTGCCCGCTCCTCCCGTCGCTCGAACCCTCCCGAGGCCTCAGCTCCTCAGCGCCCGAACTGCACCAAGCCACCGCCGGACGTCTCCAAGCCGTCGCCCCGCCTCTGCTTCCATGCTCCAGATCGAATGAGCAAGCCGCCATGAACGCCGATGCCTGGAGCTCCAAGTCCACTGTTGCACTGATCCGGTCGCTCTGCCTTGGATCCGGCCGGATCCCCCCTTGCCTTCGCCGTCTCCCGCTGGTCCCGAGCACCGCCGGTCACCTTCTCCTCGACCGTCGGAGTTCGCCCCGTTGCTGCGTTCCTCTGCTTCGTCCAGGACCCCGAGCGTCCGCTTCCAGCGCCCGCGTTGACCAGCGCATTTCCCTTTGTCAGATCCAGCCCAGCCGCGCCCTGCGCGAGGCCCAGCGCTCGAGCCGATCACTGCTCCACCGACCAGGGCCATGGCCCAATGTGAGCAGCCACCCCAAAACCCCCATGTGCACTGTTGAGTCAGCAGTTTCGGCCCAGTTCATATTTTTTTCGTCCTCTATGATTTTGCTAATAACCAGTGAATTACCTGTTTTTACAGAAAACCCCCCTAGCTTCATGCATTTAATAACTCACAAATAGTGCATCGGATTAAAATGATGTAAACATGTAAAATGCTTAGAATTTTGTGTAGTTTCATAATATGCCACTTTATCCATGTTTAAAATGTTGTTTGTGTTTATTTTTCATTATGCCATGTTAAAATGATTTAATTCATAACTAATTAACCGTAGCTCGGTTTTAAATAATTTATATATGTAAATGGTGTAGAAAAATGCCTAGTTTAACTTGGTGACACTACTTTGCATGTTTACCAACTCTAAAATTGTGTTTAGGGCAGAACAGTACCAACTTTAAAATATGCACATGAGGATTTACCGGAATGGTTATTTGTTCTTTCAGGCCTCATTTAAACTTGCCTAGTTAGGTAGTTTTATTATGCTTCACCCCTTGCCATGCTAACCAAAATTTAATATTGTTGGGTACATAAACGAGAGTGAACTAAATGATTGGATGTGGTGTTTCGTCAATTATTGAGCTCCACTTAATTTGTAGTATTGTTTGTGCATATTGCCATGCCATGCCTGTAACGCCCACGATGCGGCTATATCTCCCACGTGTCGAAGCATGACTTAGAGGCATAACCGCATTGTAAGCAATGTCACAAGTGAGGTAATCTTCACAACGACCCATGTAATGAATAAGGAAAAGAGATACATAGTTGGCTTACAATCGCCACGTCACACAATAGCATAAATAACATTACATTCATCCAGATACACTCAAGGTCCGAGTACGAAACCAAAATAAAGAACAACCCCAAATGCGACAAAGTCCCCGATCGCCCCAACTGGGCACCACTACTGATCGTCTGGAAAAGAAACATAGTATCGTCCTGAGTCCTCATCGAACTCCCACTTGAGCTCAGTCGAATCTCCTTGAGAGGTATCATCGGTCCCTGCATCTGGTTTTGGAAGTAATAAGTGAGTCACAGGGACTCAGCAATCTCACACCCTCGCGATCAAGACTATTTAAGCTTATAGGAAGGGTAAAAGTATGAGGTGGAGTTGCAGCTAGCGACTAGCATATTTGGTGGCTAACATACGCAAATGAGAGCGAGAAGAGAAGGCAAAGGCACGATCGAACAACTATGATCAAGAAGTGATCCTAGAACAACCTACGCTCAAGCATAACTCGAGACCGTGTTCTCTTCCCGGACTCCACCGAAAAGAGACCATCACGGCCACACACTCTGTTGATTCATTTTAATTAAGTTAAGATTAAGGTTTTCTACAACCGGACATTAACAAATTCCCATCTGCCCATAACCGCGGGCACGGCTTTCAAAAGTTCAAATCCCTGAAGGGGAGTCCCAACTTAGCCCATCACAAGCTCTCACGGTCAACAAAGGATATTCCTTCTCCCGAGACAATCCGATCAGACTCGGGATCCCGGTTACAAGACATCTCGACAATGGTAAAACTAAACCAGCAAAGCCGCCCGAATGTGCCGACAAATCCTGATAGGAGCTGCACATATCTCGTTCTCAGGGCACACTCAGATGAGCGCTCCGTACAACTAAAACCAAACCTCGAGTTTCCCCGAGGGAGCGCTGCAAAGGGCTCTAGTTTGGACCAACACTCAGAGGAGCACTGGCCCGGGGGGTTTAAATAAAGATGACCCTCGGGCTCCGGAAACCTAAGGGAAAAGAGGCTAGGTGGCAAATGGTAAAACCAAGGTTGGGCATTGCTGGAGGAGTTTTATTCAAGGCGAACTGTCAAGGGGTTCTCATTATAACCCAACCGTGTAAGGAACGCAAAATCAAGGAACATAACACCGGTATGACGGAAACTAGGGCGGGAAGAGTGGAACAAAACACCAGGCATAAGGCCAAGCCTTCCACCCTTTACCAAGTATATAGATGCATTAAAAGAGACAAGATATATATAATGATATCCCAACAATAAACATGTTCCAACAAGGAACAAACTCCAATCTTCACCTGCAACTAGCAACGCTATAAGAGGGGCTAAGCAAAGCGGTAACATAGCCAATCAATGGTTTGCTAGGACAAGGTGGGTTAGAGGTTTGACATGGCAATATGGGAGGCATGATAAGAAAGTGGTAGGTATCGTAGCATAGGCATAGCAAAAGAGCGAGCATCTAGGGAGCAAAGATAGAAGTGATTTCGAGGGTATGGTCATCTTGCCTGCAAAGTTCTCCGAGTTGACGTTAGCTTGATCCTCGTAAACGTACTCAACGGGCTCCTTGATCACGTACTCGTCTCCCGGCTCTACCCAAGAAAGAACAACAAGCAAAGGGAGAACAATCAACCACGTGCAATGCGCAAACAACATGATGCAAAACATGGCATGATATGCGGGATGTGGTATGCGATGCATATGCATGCTTCGGAAAGGAATGATTGAACCTGGCCTCAACTTGGAAATCCAAGAATGCCACTGGAAAGGGGAGTTGATTTCGGTCAAAATCGATATAAAGATCACCGGAATCGGATGCACGGTTTGCAAATGGCAAGCAAAACAAATATGACACTGATCTGTGATTAACAGCACGAGACCATCTAAATGCATCAAGAACAACAAGCTACTGCACCCTAACATAGCAACAAAATACATGGCAGGGATCCACTCAAGATGCTTGACAAAAGATGAACACTGAGCTACGGCTAATTCACTCAATAGCAGGTTCAAACAAGCATGTCAAAAGTGCAAAAGATAACAAGTTTCACACTTAGTGAAAATAACACCAACTCAGGAATTTAACATCAGGAAGCAATGTTTAGAGCAAGGTAACAACATGCTACAGGAACATATCATGGCAAATCAAGGCATGGCATGAAGCTACTCGAAGCATACAACAAAAGTCCCTAACTGTCCATAAGCCAAAAGGGATCATAAAATAAAATGGCAACCATGTGAACATAGCAATTATCGTTAACAGATTCAGACTTAGCAGAAAACTGGAACATGGCAAAACAGATATTAAGTAGGCATGTTTACGAGCTCAATGCACTCACCACAAAGCATTGCATGATAAACTAAACATACAACCAGCAAGTATACATGGCATAGAAGCTAAACGTGGCAAGAACAACAACATAGCATGCATGGATCAACTACACTAAGCTCGGCAAGAATGCTTAACACGTAAACATTCTGCCAGGAACATTTTATAGCGAAAGTAGAGCTCGATTAAGTCAAGCTAGGGTGATCCATAATTGCAAACAAAGACATGGATGGATAGAGCACCACAATATCTAACAAACATCCTTACTGATCATGCTCAAGAGGCATGGGTCACTCTGTAGCAACATGAATACATGGCATAAAAATATTGACAGGACAAAGACTTAGAATATTTCTAAGTCCCTGAAATCAGCAACATTACGAGGGCTACTTTGCATGCTTGTGCTAGTCACCACAGAGATCACAAAAATACATGGCATACACCCCTGTAAAGATGGCATGGCATACTTCAAAACTCATGTAGAGCTCAAGTTCATAGGAGGCACACATTAATCATGGCAAAAATGACAAATGATCAATTACTGATAAGAAACTGAAACTAACAGAAACTAGCACTCTTGCAACAGCATTTAGGGCATCAAGATGAGCTCAAAAGAACATGATGCAATGAGATGAAATGAAGTACTTGTCGAGACGCACAAATTGATATGCTACACGCCCAAAACGGAGCCACAGTTGCAGAGATATGATGCAACGAAATATGCATAAAATAACTAGGAGAGGGAGAAAGTCAACCCCGGCTAGGGTTTACTGTAGCACGGATCCAGATCCGGATCGGCCGGGTGCGGACTTCGAGGTTCGTCGCCGGAGATGTTGCCTGAAATGGAGGTAGTGGTGGCCGGAACTCGATCTCGCCGGAGAGGGGCGGATCCGGCCAGCGAAGGTCGGGGAGGAGGCCGGCCGGAGTCGGTGACGGCGCCGGCGTCCTCCGCGGCGAGGTCGGGTGGCGGGAGACGGCACCGCGGCGCGGGGCACGGCGGCCGGAGTGAGGCGGCGGCGTGCTCCGGCGAACGGCTGCGAGCGGCGACCCGCAAGGGCGCGGGGCGGCACGGCGGACCTCGGCGAGCGGGCGGACGAAGGCGACGGGGCGAGGCGCGATGGGCTCGAGGGGCCCGATCCGGGCTCTCCTGGGCCGGTGGCGGAGAGAGCTGCGGCTGGCCACGTGGCACAGAGAGTGGCGGCGGGCGGTTGTCCGGCGCGGCCCGGACGTTTTCTGGCGCGCGGAGAGGAAGGAGGCTAGGTTAGGGGTGAAATGGATCTAGAATTTTGGGGGAGTGTCTAAATATATAGGTAGGAGGAGCTAGGAGGCTCCAAATTGAGCACGGTTTTCGGCCACGCGATCATGATCGAACGACCTAGATGATGGAGGTGTTTAGGTGGGTGTTGGGCCACTTTGGAGGGGTGTTGGGCTGCAACACACACGAGGCCTTTTCGGTCCCTCGGTTAACTGTTGGAGTATCAAACGAAGTCCAAATGGCACGAAACTTGACAGGCGGTCTACCGGTAGTAAACCAAGGCCGCTTGGCAAGTCTCGGTCCAATCCGAAAATGTTTAACACCCACACATGAAAAGAGGTAGAAAGGGACACCGAAGGACATAGGAGCGCCGGAATGCAAAACGGACAACGGGGAAAATGCTCGGATGCATGAGACGAACACGTATGCAAATGCAATGCACATGATGACATGATATGAGATGCATGACAAAGACAAAACAACACGAAGACAAAAACCCGACAACGAGGAAATAACATAACTTAATGCCGGAAATGGCAAGAGTTGGAATACAAACATGGCAAGTTACATACGGGGTGTTACAATGCCTCTTTAAACCGGACATGCATCATACTTGGTTGTGCATCATGCCATGTTTATGTGATGGTTGTTTACTATATTGCTTGCTTCTTTCCGGGTTGCTTCTCTCGTTAGCTTCGGTTTCGGTCCGGAGTTGTGAGGATTCGTTCGACTTCGTCCGTTGCCTTCTTCATGGACTGGTTCTTCTTCCTTGCGGGATCCCAGGCAAGATGACCATACCCTCGAAATCACTTCTATCTTTGTTTGCTAGTTGTTCGCTCTATCGCTATGTCGCGCTACCTACCACTTGTTATATCAAGCCTCCCATATTGCCATGTCAAGCCTCTAACCCACCTTCCTAGCAAACCGTTGTTTGGCTATGTTACCGCTTTTGCTTAGCCCCTCTTATAGCGTTGCTAGTTGCAGGTGAAGTTGAAGTTTGTTCCATGTTGGAACATGGATATGTTGGGATATCACAATATCTCTTATTTAATTTAATGCGTCTATATACTTGGTAAAGGGTGGAAGGCTCGGCCTTATGCCAGGTGTTTTGTTCCACTCTTGCCGCCCTAGTTTCCGTCATACCAGTGTTATGTTCCTTGATTTTGTGTTCCTTACACGGTTGGGTGTTATGGGAACCCCTTGACAGTTCGCTTTGCATAAAACTCCTCCAGCAAGGCCAAACCTTGGTTTTACATTTGCCTAACAACCTAAGCCTTTTTCCCTTGGGTTTCCGGACCCCGAGGGTCATCTTTATTTTAACCCCCCAGGCCGGTGCTCCTTTGAGTGTTGGTCCAACATGTCAGTCGCTGGTGGCCACCAGGGGGAACTCTGGGCTGGCCTACCGGAAGCATGGACAATCCGGTGTGCCCTGAGAACGAGATATGTGCATCTCCTATCGGGATTTGTCGGCACATCCGGGCGGCTTTCCTGGTCTTGTTTTACCATTGTCGAAATGTCTTTTAACCGGGATTCTGAGTCTGATCGGGTCTTCCTGGGAGAAGGAATGTCCTTCGTTGACCGTGAGAGCTTGTGATGGGCTAAGTTGGGACACCCCTGCAGGGTATAAACTTTCAAAAGCCGTGCCCACGGTTATGTGGCAGATGGGAATTTGTTAATATCCGGTTGTAGAGAACTTGATACTTGACTTAATTAAAATGCATCGACCGTGTGTGTAGCCGTGATGGTCTCTTCTCAGCGGAGTCCGGGAAGTGAACACGGTCTTGTGTTATGCTTGAACGTAAGTAGTTTCAGGATCACTTCTTGATCATTTCAAGCTTCACGACCGTTGCGTTGCTTCTCTTCTCGCTCTTATTTGTGTATGTTAGCCACCATATATGCTTAGTGCTTGCTGCAGCTCCACCTCATTACCCTATCCTACCAATAAGCTTAAATAGTCTTGATCTCGCGGGTGTGAGATTGCTGAGTCCTCGTGACTCACAGGTACTTCCAAATAGTTGCAGGTGCCGATGATACCAGTGCAGGTGACGCAACCGAGCTCAAGTGGGAGCTCGATGAAGATCTTGATCGTTGTTTTGTTTCGTTTCCTGTTGATCAGTAGTGGAGCCCAGTTTGGACGACTGGGGATCTAGCATTTGGGGTTGTCTTCTTTATTTTGGTTCCATAGTCGGACCTTGATTGTATTCTGGATAATGTATGTTTAACTTGTATTTGTGTGAAGTGGCGATTGTAAGCCAACTCTTTATCCCTCCCTTATTCAGTACATGGGATCGTGTGAAGATTACCCCACTTGCAACTAAACCACCATGCGGTTATGCCTCTAAGTCATGCCTCGACACGTGGGAGATATAGCCGCATCATGGGTGTTACATGAAGCTACCGGCGCAGGGCTTCACCTAAGCACTACGATGATATGACCGAGGTGGATTATGGTGGAGGTGGGCACCGCACACGGCTGGAAACAATCAACTTGTGTGTTCTAGGGTGCCCCCTGCCCCCGTATATAAAGGAGCAAGGGGGAGGCTGGCCAGCCCTAGGGCGCGCCAAGGAGGGGAGGAGTCCTCCTCGTAGTAGGTGTAGGAGGGGAAGGGGAAGGAAGGAAGGGAAAGGAAGAGGAGAAGGAAAGGGGGGCGCCCCCCTCCCTAGTCCAATTCGGACTCCCTATAGGGAGGGGGCGCGGTTGTCCCTTGTGGGCTGCCTCCCCTCTTCCCTATGGCCCATGAAGGCCCAACTTTCCCCGAGAGGGGGGGGGCGTCCGGTAACCCTCCGGCACTCTGGTTTTCTCCGAAATCACCCGGAACACTTCCGGTGTCGGAATATAGCCGTCCAATATATCAATATTTATGTCTCGACCATTTCGAGACTCCTCGTCATGTCCGTGATCATATCCGGGACTCCGAACTACCTTCGGTACATCAAAACACATAAACTCATAATACCGATCGTCACCGAACGTTAAGCGTGCAGACCCTACGGGTTCGAGAACTATGTAGACATGACCGAGACACGTCTCCAGTCAATAACCAATAGCAGAACCTGGATGTTCATATTGGCTCCCACATATTCTACGAAGATCTTTATCGATCAAAACGCATAACGATATACGTTGTTCCCTTTTGTCATCGGTATGTTACTTGCCCAAGATTCGATCGTCGGTATGTCAATACCTGTCAGGACCCCGATTCCAAGTCACATCGATCTAGCTGGTAACACCTCATATCACTTTGCGGCCTCACGCATGATATTCCACGGGTGTCGCCTTACCATGGCCCGGGACCGTTTGCGCCTTTTGGCTCACGTATATGATAGTGTCGCTAGCATCCATATGACAGAGAACCCGGGCCGACATGACTAGTCGTGAACCCAAAGCGGCACAGACCTATGGAGACAGGCATACATGAATCACATCGAGCATGTCGGTCATCAGCGAGTGATTTTGGGCTGTAGCACTGGGCTAACAGGACTCCGGATATCACCGCATGACATTTCCCCGAAGGGATAGACATAGGAACGAAGTGAAACACATGCCGGCCAGTCAAGTGTCCTGAGCAGTAGTGCTGGGCTAGCAGGACTCCGGTGAACCGGGCTGTAGCGGACTACTATGGCTCGAGGAACACTAGACTACATTTCCCCATAAGAAAGGCTGCCAAGGATAAACAACTAGGTTGTCGGATCCCACTCATACTGTAACGCCCTCGATGCGGCTATATCTCCCACGTGTTGAAGCACGACTTAGAGGCATAACCGCATTGAAAGCAATGTCGCAAGTGAGGTAATCTTCACATAGCCCATGTAATACATAAGGGAAAGAGATACATAGTTGGCTTACACTCGCCACTTCACACAATTACATGAATAAAGCATTACAACATCCAAATACAATCAAGGTCCGACTACGGAACCAAAATAAAAGAAGAACCCCAAATGCGACAAAGGTCCCCGATCGACCCCAACTGGGCTCCACTACTGATCAACTAGAATGGAACAACACAAAGGACAAGATCTTCATCGAGCTCCTCCTTGAGCTTGGTTGCGTCACCTGCACGGACTCATCGGCACCTGCAAGCTGGTTTTGGAAGTATCTGTGAGTCACGGGGACTTAGCAATCTCGCACCCTCGCGATAAAGACTATTTAAGCTTATGGGTAAGGTAAAAGGTATGAGGTGGAGCTGCAGCAAGCGACTAGCATATATGGTGGCTAACATACGCAAATGAGAGCGAGAAGAGAAGGCAAAGCACGGTCGATGAAACTATGATCAAGAAGTGATCCTAAACAACCTACGTCAAACATAACTCCAACACCGTGTTCACTTCCCGGACTCCGCCGGAAAGAGACCATCACGGTTACACACGCGGTTGATTCATTTTAATTAAGTTAAGGTTCAAGTTATCTACAACCGGACATTAACAAATTCCCATCTGCCCATAACCGCGGGCACAACTTTCGAAAGTTCAAATCCCTGCAGGGTGTCCCAACTTAGCCCATGACAAGCTCTCACGGTCAACGAAGGAATAGACCTCCTCCCGAGACATTCCGATCAGACTCGGTATCCCGGTACAACAAGACATTTCGACAGGGTAAAACTAAACTAGCAACACCGCCCGATGCACCGACATCCTGATGGGAGCTGCACATATCTCGTTCTCAGGGCAACACCGGATAGGTCAAGCTACGAGTAAAACCAGCCCTCAAGTTTCCCCGAGGTGGCCCCGCAGGCTGCCCATTTCGGACCAACACTTAGACAAGCACTGGCCCGAGGGGGGTTAAAATAAAGATGACCCTCAAGAGAGCGACTCCCAAGGGAAAAATAGGTGGTGGTGAGGCAAATGGTAAAACCAAGGTTGGGCATTGCTGGAGGAGCTTTACTTAAGGCGAACTGTCAAGGGGTTCCCATTATTACCCAACCACGTGAGGAACACAAAATCCGGGAACATAACACCGATATGAAGGAAACTAGGGCGGCAAGAGTGGAAAAAAACACCAGGCATAAGGTCGAGCCTTCCACCCTTTACCAAGTATATAGATGCATTAATTAAGTAATATATATTGTGATATCCCAACAAGTAAACATGTTCCAACAAGGAACGATCTCCATGTTCCAACAAGGAACAAACTTCAATCTTCACCTGCAACTAATAACGCTATAAGAGGGGCTGAGCAAAGCGGTAACATAGCCAAACAACGGTTTGCTAGGACAAGGTGGGTTAGAGGCTTGGTTCAACAAAGTAGGAGGCATGATAAGCAAGTGGTAGGTATCGCAGCATAGGCATAGCAAAAGAGCGAGCATCTAGCAAGCAAAGATAGAAGTGATTTCGAGGGTATTGTCATCTTGCCTGAGATCCCGCAAGGAAGAAGAACAAGTCCATGAAGAAGACAAACGGACGTAGACGAACGGTTCCTCACAAACACGACGTTATCGGAACCAACCCGAAGAAGCAACACCGGAAAGAAGCAAACAACAAAGTAAACAACCATCACATAATCATGGCATGATGCACAATCAAGTATGATGCATGTCCGATTTAATTATGCATGGCATGGCAAAGTGCACAAGCAAAACTACAAGTTAAGTGGAGCTCAATATGCAACGGAGTTGCATATTGAAGAAAACACCACATGACTTATTTAGTTCTCTCTCGTTTAGGTAACCAACAAGATTAAATGTTGTTAACAAGGCAAGAGGTGAAGCAAAAGAAAACTACCTATCAAGTCAAGGTTAAATGAGGCCGGAAGCAACGAACAATAATTCCGGAAACTCCTCATGAGCATATTATAGATTTGGTACTGTTCTGCCCTAAACACAATTTTAGAGTTAATAAATATGAAAAACAAGTACACCATGTTAAACTAGGCATTTTTCTACCCCATTTACATCTAAAGTTTATTAAATTCAGAGTTACGGTTATTTAGTTATGAATTAAATCATTTTAGCATGGCATAGGAGCAAATTTAAACAAACATCATTTAGACATTTTAAACACGGATGAAAGTTGCATATAATTAAACTAGATGAAATTCTAAGCAAGTTTCATATATAAATCATTTTAATCCGATGCACGAATTGTGAGTTATTATATGCATGAACATGAGGGTCTTTTCTGTAAAACTGCAGTCTCAGGAAAAATCGTTAAATCGCAGATCTGGAAAAAAAGGCTATGGGCCGAAACTGCACATGGGTCAACAGTGCAAAAGGAGAGGGGGCGGCTCACCCATGGGCCTTGGCCCGGTCGGTGGAGAGGAGGCCGGGCAGGCCGGCTGGGTGCTGGGCCTTGGGTTGGGCGCGGCCCACGCTCAAGCGTTGACGAGAAACTGAGGCAGATCGGGCGCGTCTCATACTACTCGCATACAGGGAGCAACGGTGGTGGACTTCGGCGGCGCGGAGGTGCAGCGGGGTCGAGGAGGAACGGGATCCGGCCAGAATGGACGCGGGGCGGCGTGAGCTTCCTGGATCCGACAACGGGGAGGCCGGATCGGGCAGCTGACGACGGACTTCGGCGACGGCAGCACAGATCCAAGCCCATGGCGTCTCTGCAGGCAGAGGGGGAGAGAGATGGTGAGACCTGCGAGAGAGAGAGGAGAAGGAGAAGGCGACGGGGGCTCTGCCTGGGGTCGGCGGCGAAGCTCACCGGCGGCGGGGTCGCTGCGCGGTGTGGGACGGCGATGCAGGCGCGGGCGAGGAGGAGCGCTCGAGGAGGCGCCGGCGGCCTGGAGCAGGGGCGCGGGGCTCGCAGGTTGGGCCCGGATGGGCTTCCCAGGGTCCGATGCGGGTCCTGGCGGGCCCACGGGCTTCGCGGCGGCGCGGGAGACCAGGGGGTGAGGTGGAGGCGCGAGAGTGGCCCTTGGCGGCGGCGCAGGTGGAGGTCTGCCCTGTGGGGCGGCGCCAAGTGGAGAGGAGGGGCTGGAGTGGCGCGGAAATGGAGGTGGGCGGCGGCTGGTTGAAGATTGGGGCACGGATTTCGAGAGGGAGGAAGGAGAAGGCCAAAAATGGCAAGGGGGGCTGCTATATATAGCAGGAGGAGCTAGGGTTGGGGGTTTTAGTCCGTTCCGGAGCCGTTCGATCTCGATCGGATGACCCGGAGCAGAGGGGGTTAGATAGGGGGGCTAGTGGGCTGTGAAGAGAGGTTGGGCTGAGATGAGAGGAGAGGAGTGCAGCCTGGCAAGTGTTTCCGAAAACCGAAAACGTCCGACGAAAAGACCGGCTATACTGCCGCTATAGTTTAACGGTTGGGCTAACAAACGAACTCCGAATGCGATGAAACTTGACAGGCGGTCTATTTACACTATAATAAGACCACACGCCAACTTTCATCCCATTCCGAGAACATTTTCTGGCCACTTATAAAATAATATTTCGGACATGCCGCGGGCGCGTGCAAGTGTGTCTGGGCTCAGAACGGACAACGGACGGAACGAGGAGACCGGGACGGATGCAAGTTTCGAAAACATGATGATGCAATGCACATGATGACATGATAAGATGCAACACGCAAGCAAATGACAAGGCAACAACAACGAATAACTAGAGGACACCTGGCACATCGGTCTCGGGGCGTTACACATACCAAGCATTTCAATCATACACACAATATGCCCGATATGAGTACATACAACATGGCATCACAACAAAACTCTACAACTCAAGTACTTTATTTAAAGGCTCCAGGGAGCCATACATATCACGTTCATACAGATAGGGGTCACATGACCCGACACTCAAGTCATACAATCATACAAGCACATGCGGAAGCAACTAGTCTGAGTACAAACTCTAGAAAGAAAGAAGGCTTCTCGAAGCCTGTCTATCTACATAGGGCCCTCCATGGCCGGGATCACCACCTGGGTGGCTAGTCACTCGTCGACATCAAGGTCTACATAAAACCCATCGGAGGGGCGGTGTTGTCGTCTGAAAACAATAAATAAGCAAACATGAGTACAAGGTACTCAGCAAGTCTTACATCAGAACCTAATATACATGCTCATTCTCAAGAAGGTGGTGGGGTTATTGCAGCAAGTCAGCTTTGACTCTTGGCTAAGCTATCCTACGAAACTCCACTAGTAAAATAGTTTTCGCACACGAGTCCACTACTCACCAACACAATACTCTACCGGGGATCCTCCCTCGTTATCCTACGAGAGGGCCATCCTCGGTACTCACACTTATCTTGAGACTTTTAATAGTATCCATTTAACTTGTCTATGAACTGTATAGGCAACCAAGTAGTCCTTTACCGCGGACGCGGCTATTCGAATAGTTTTATACCCTGCAGGGGTGTACTTCTTCATACACGCTTTCACCACTTACCGCCGTTTACACGACATGTACTCGGCAACCTTCAAGCGAAAGCCCAGCGAGGGTGTCGGCCACGGCCTACCTAAACACTTAAGTCTCTAGTCCAGGTTTATCGCCTATCCAGGTTCCATCCGTAGGGAGTCCGGCTGAGGTTTCCACATACGGCCCCGAATGATGTGAACAAGGTCCCGAGACGCCAAACGGGCGCCCGGCATACCCGGCCACGGTGTATCTACCGCAACATAGCCCACCCCTAGGGTTAGCGCTACGCACGGCCGCCAACACATAACCTACAAACACCAGAAACTATTTGCAACTCCTGGATAGAGTACTAGGGTGATTAAGAAGCCGAGAGGGTCCATTGGTTTCGGGCCCAATGTACGGTAGTAACTGCATCTTAAATCACACATACAGATCTTAGTTCTTATGGACGGCCTCAATGAAACAACCCACCATGTACTCCTACATGGCCTCTCATCGATACCTTTACCAAAACATGTTCAACACATCCCTCATATTACCGACATAAACATATCACTCTAGCCCATCACCCAGATGAACCAGACCTGACACAACTCTAAGCATAGCAGGCATAGCAAGGTAGGAATCACATACATGGCTCAATCAACTCCCACACATGCTAGTGGGTTTCATCTAATTACTGTGGCAATGACAGGTCATGCAGAGGATAAGGGTTCAACTACCGTAGCACACAGCAGTTTGAATCGCGTTGTCTTAATGCAGTAAACAAGAGCAGAAGCGAGAACATGGGTTTGTATCGGGATGATCAATGGGTTGCTTGCCTGTTGTAGTGGTAGTAGGGTACTGCCCTTCAAACGGATACTCGGGGTTATCCTCGGAGGCAGAACCTACCACGAAAGACACACCGAACATAATCAACACATGGCAATATGCAACAATATGATGCATGCTATGGCATGGCAAGATGAAAGTGTCTTGGCCTAATGCAAGTTAAAACATAAGGGGATGAACTCATTTGAATCAAAGATTCAATTATTAGCTCATTAAACATGGCTTCATTAGTGCATTACCTTATTCTTCTTAAACAGCAAGGTTAACTTGTTTTGTCATGCATGAAACCATTACAGATGGATAGATTGAATTTTTCTGATCATTTTTCATATATAAATCTTTGCATTTGGAGCTATGGTTGATTTTCTATGATTTTTAGAAGTTTTGACTATTTTCTGGAATTTTCTATTAAAGAATAAATCCAGTAATTGAATTAATGCGTCAGCACTGCGTCACTGTGACGTCAGCGGGTCAAAGGCGCCAGCCCAGGTCAAACCTGACTGGTGGGCCCCTTCTGTCAGTCTCTCAGCTAACTAACAGAGTTGGTTAGTGTTTAGTTAGCACTAAACTGGGTTAGTTAGGTTCTGGGCCCACATGTCAGTGAGAGAGGGTTAGTTAACGACGTCATTAACCTCTAACAGAGTGATTAACTCTAATTTAAACTAATCTAAATTAGTTAGGAGCCGGCCCCACCTATCAGTGTCTCAGGCGGAGTCAAACTGGGGTCAAACCCCTGGTCAGCGGGGTTAATCCCGCCGGCGTTGAGTCGCCGGCGAGGCCGAGACGACGGAGGGCTTCGGAAATCGCCCACAGGCGACCAAATCGACCGCGGTTTGGTCCTACGCGTAGCTGGGGCTCGCGCGCATCTAGTGGGGCAAGTGGGAGGAGCTGGGGTGGAGCGAACTCGCCGGAATCGAGCTCGTGGCGGCGGCCGGAGCTCGGCCGTTGGTGGTTTTGCTGTTGCAGCAAGCTAGGGGGAAACGGACGTTTTAGCAAGGCGCTACGAGGTGCGGTGAGTGCGTTAGGCACCCGCGCTTGACCAAATGGCCACCGGAGTGACGCCGGCGTCGAGCTCGCATGGCGGCGTGCTACGGTGAGAAAGGGGCGGCGTCTACGGCGAGCAAACGAAGCAGGGAAGAGGGGGGATCGATAGAGGAGCTCACGGCGGTTGCAGAGCGCGTCTCAGCGGGCTCGGGGAAGGTCGGACGTCGTCGGGGGCGTTTCCGGTGATCTCGGCGGACCGAGGAAGAAGAAGGCGTCGGGGAGGCGCTTGGAGGAGGTCGAGGACGGCAGCGCGGAGCTAACGGGCTTGTCGGAGGGCGAGGGGGTGGCTCTGGTGACGACTATGGCGAACGGGGATGAGGATCGCACTCGGCCATCGTGGGAGAGGGTGAGGGAGACAACGGGGAGAGTGAGGGAGGAAGAGAGGGGGACGTGGGGGTCGGCGTGGCACCCCTGGACGTCTCCAGGGCGTCGGCAGAAGCAGGAGGTGGCCGGCGTGTGGCCGTGGGCGCCGGCCACGCGCTCCTCGTCCTCCTGGCGGGAGGAGGAGGACGACTGGCATGGCCAGTCGGCTGGGCCGAGCCAGGTGGGCTGGACCAGCACAGGTGAGGCCCAGGTGGTTTCCCTCTCTTTTTTGATTTGTTTCTGTTTTCTATTTTTTTCTGCAACTGTTGGGCTTTAAAAAAATACTAAAACGTTTCCAAAAATCCTGAAAATAATTGTGGGCTCTGTTTAGAATATTTCCAATAGCAAACATTTATTTCCAGAATTATTTGAGCATTTAAATTATTTTATAGCATTTAAATGCCCAAAATCAAATACTTATGGTTTAATTCAATGACCTTCTGTTGACCTAGAAAATTGTGCACCAATTTTGCGAGAGGTTCTAACCCAAGACAAAGAGAGTGAACTTTCTAGAAGGGCATTTTAGCTTCATTGAAAATAATTTTAGTAAACCCTAGTTGTTTCCAGGGGGGGTGTTGGGGGTTCTGTCTTCCCCATTTCAAATTTAAGAGGAAATTAAACATGATGCACACTCTAATGCTTGAACTAACTAGGGTGTGACAATACCTAGGTCAATCTCGTTACCAGCAATTCTCTTTACTCGTTCTGTAATGCATCATCTCGTAACTAACGCATTAGTCACATTGCTTGCAAGGCTTATAGTGATGTGCATTACCAAGAGGGCCCAGAGATACCTCTCTGATACTCGGAGTGACAAATCCCAATCTCGATCTATGCCAACTCAACAAACACCATCGGAGACACATGTAGAGCATCTTTAGAGTCACCCAGTTACGTTGTGACGTTTGATAGCACACTAAGTGTTCCTTCGGTATTCGGGAGTTGCATGATCTCATAGTCATAGGAACATGTATAAGTTATGGAGAAAGCAATACCAACAAACTAAACGATCATCGTGCTAAGCTAACGGATGGGTCAAGTCAATCACATCATTCTCTAATCATGTGATCCCGTTAATCAAATGACAACTCATGTCTATGGTTAGGAAACATAACCATCATTGATTCAACGAGCTAGTCTAGTAGAGGCATACTAGTGACACTCTGTTTGTCTATGTATTCACACATGTACTGAATTTCCGGTTAATACAATTCTAGCATGAATAATAAACATTTATCATGATATAAGAAAATATAAATAACAACTTTATTATTGTTCTAGGGCATATTTCCTTCAAACGGTATCTGCACAGAAAGAACAAATACTTGCAACCCGACATAAAATAAGGGTTATCAATCCCTCACGGGTAAAAATATAGATAAAATTATAGTAGATTGGATAAATAGACCTCGCGGGAACACTGCTACCTCTTGAGCACTGCGTTGGTTTTCCCCGAAGAGGAAGGGATGATGTAGTAAAGTAGCGTAAGTATTTCCCTCAATTTTTGAGAACCAAGGTATCAATCCAGTAGGAGGCTACGCACGAGTCCCTCATACCTGCACAAAACAAATAGATCCTCGCAACCAACGCGATAAGGGGTTGTCAATCCCTACACGGCCACTTACGAGAGTGAGATCTGATAGATATGATAAGATAATATTTTTGGTATTTTTATGATAAAGATGCAAAATAAAATAAAAGCAAAGTAAAAAAGCAAAGGCAATAACTAAGTATTGGAAGATTAATATGATGAATATAGACCCGGGGGCCATAGGTTTCACTAGTGGCTTCTCTCAAGAGCATAAGTATTTTACGGTGGGTGAACGAATTACTGTTGAGCAATTGACAGAATTGAGCATAGTTATGAGAATATCTAGGTATGATCATGTATATAGGCATCACGTCCGAGACAAGTAGATCGACTCCTGCCTGCATCTACTACTATTAGTCCACTCATCGACCGCTATCCAGCATGCATCTAGAGTATTAAGTACATGAAAACAGAGTAACGCCTTAAGCAAGATGACATGATGTAGAGGGATAAACTCATGCAATATGATGAAAACCCCATCTTGTTATCCTCGATGGCAACAATACAATACGTGCCTTGCTGCCCCTACTGTCATTGGGAAAGGACACCGCAAGATTGAACCCAAAGCTAAGCACTTCTCCCATTGCAAGAAAGATCAATCTAGTAGGCCAAACCAAACTGATAATTCGAAGAGACTTGCAAAGATAACCAATCATACATAAAAGAATTCAGAGAAGATTCAAATATTGTTCATAGATAGACTTGATCATAAACCCACAATTCATCGGTCTCAACAAACACACCGCAAAAAGAATATTACATTGAATAGATCTCCACAAGAGAGGGGGAGAACATTGTATTGAGATCCAAAAAAGAGAGAAGAAGCCATCTAGCTAATAACTATGGACCCGTAGGTCTGAGGTGAACTACTCACACTTCATCGGAGGGTCTATGGTGATGATGTAGAAGCCCTCCGTGATGGATACCCCCTCTGGCGGAGCTCCGGAACAGGCCCCAAGATGGGATCTCGTGGATACAGAAAGTTGCGGCAGTGGAATTAGGGTTTTGGATCCGTATCTGATCGTTTTGAAGGAAATATTCCCTAGAGGCAATAATAAAGTTATTATTTATTTCCTTATATCATGATAAATGTTTATTATTCATGCTAGAATTGTATTAACCGGAAACATAATACATGTGTGAGTACATAGACAAACTTAGTGTCACTAGTATGCCTCTACTTGACTAGCTCGTTAATCAAAGATGGTTATGTTTCCTGACCATGAAAAAAGTGTTGTTATTTGATTAACGAGGTCACATCATTAGTTGAATGATCTGATTGACATGACCCATTCCATTAGCTTAGCACCCGATCGTTTAGTATGTTGCCATTGCTTTCTTCATGACTTATACATGTTCCTATAACTATGAGATTATGCAACTCCCGTTTACCGGAGGAACACTTTGGGTACTACCAAACGTCACAACGTAACTGGGTGATTATAAAGGAGTACTACAGGTGTCTCTAAAGGTACATGTTGGGTTGGCGTATTTCGAGATTAGGATTTGTCACTCTGATTGTCGGAGAGGTATCTCTGGGCCCTCTCGGTAATGCACATCACATAAGCCTTGCAAGCATTACAACTAATATTTTAGTTGTGAGATGATGTATTACGGAACGAGTAAAGAGACTTGCCAGTAACGAGATTGAACTAGGTATTGGATACCGACGATCGAATCTCGGGCAAGTAACATACCGATGACAAAGGGAACAACGTATGTTGTTATGCGGTCTGACCGATAAAGATCTTCGTAGAATATGTAGGAGCCAATATGGGCATCTAGGTCCCGCTATTGGTTACTGACCGGAGACGTATCTCGGTCATGTCTACATTGTTCTCGAACCCGTAGGGTCCGCATGCTTAAGGTTATGATGACAGTTATATTATGAGTTTATGCATTTTGATGTACCAAAGGTTGTTCGGAGTCCCGGATGTGATCACGGACATGACGAGGAGTCTCGAAATGGTCGAGACGTAAAGATTGATATATTGGAAGCCTATGTTTGGATATCGGAAGTGTTCCGGGTGAAATCGGGATTTTACCGGAGTACCGGGAAGGTTACCGGAACCCCCCGGGAGCTAAATGGGCCATGATGGGCCTTAGTGGAAAAGAGAAGAGGCAGCCCTACATGGGCTGCGCGCCTCCCCCTTCCCCTAGTCCTATTAGGACTAGGAGAGGTGGCCGGCCCCCTCTCTCTCTTTTCCCCCTCCGCAAATCCTATTCCAACTAGCATTGGGGGGGGATCCTACTCCCAGAGGGAGTAGGACTCTCCTGGCGCACCACACCTTGGCCGGCCAGCCTCCCCCCTCTAGTCCTTTATATACTGAGGCAGAGGCACCCTAGAACACACAAGTTGATCCACGTGATCTATTCCTTTGCCGTGTGCGGCGCCCCCAGCCACCATAGTCCTTGATAATACTGTAGCAGAGTTTAGGCGAAGCCCTACTGCTGTAGTACATCAAGATCGTCACCACGCCGTCGTGCTGACGGAACTCTTCCCCGACACTTTGCTGGATCGGAGTCCGGGGATCGTCATTGAGCTGAACGTGTGCTCGAACTTGGAGGTGCCGTAGTTTCGGTGCTTGATCGGTTGGATCGTGAAGACGTACGACTACTTCCTCTATGTTGTGTCAACGCTTCCGCAGTCGGTCTGCATGGGTACGTAGACAACACTCTCCCCTCTCGTTGCTATGCATCACCATGATCTTGCGTGTGCGTAGGAAAATTTTGAAATTACTACGAAACCCAACAGTGGCATCCGAGCCTAGGTTATTTATGTTGATGTTATATGCACGAGTAGAACACAAGTGAGTTGTGGGTGATATAAGTCATACTGCCTACCAGCATGTCATACTTTGGTTCGGCGGCATTGTTGGACGAGACGACCCGGACCAACATTACGCGTACGCTTACGCGAGACCGGTTCCCCCGACGTGCTTTGCACATAGGTGGCTTGCGGGCGACTGTCTCTCCAACTTTAGTTGAACCAAGTATGGCTACGCCCGGTCCTTGCGAAGGTTAAAACGGAGTCTATTTGACAAACTATCGTTGTGGTTTTGATGCGTAGGTGAGATTGGTTCTTGCTTAAGCCCGTAGCAGCCACGTAAAACTTGCAACAACAAAGTAGAGGATGTCTAACTTGTTTTTGCAGGGCATGTTGTGATGTGATATGGTCAAGACATGATGCTGAATTTTATTGTATGAGATGATCATGTTTTGTAACCGAGTTATCGGCAACTGGCAGGAGCCTTATGGTTGTCGTTTTATTGTATGCAATGCAATCGCGATGTAATGCTTTACTTTATTACTAAACTGTAGTGATATTCGTGGAAGCATAAGATTGGCGAGACGACAACGATGCTACGATGGAGATCAAGGTGTCGCGCCGGTGACGATGGTGATCATGAAGGTGCTTCGAAGATGGAGATCACAAGCACAAGATGATGATGGCCATATCATATCACTTATATTGATTGCATGTGATGTTTATCTTTTATGCATTTTATCTTGCTTTGATTGACGGTAGCATTATAAGATGATCTCTCACTAAATTATCAAGAAGTGTTCTCTCTGAGTATGCACCGTTGCCAAAGTTCGTCGTGCCCAGACACCACGTGATGATCGGGTGTGATAAGCTCTACGTCCATCTACAACGGGTGCAAGCTAGTTTTTGCACACGCAGAATACTCAGGTTAAACTTGACGAGCCTAGCATATGCAGATATGGCCTCGGAACACGGAGACCGAAAGGTCGAGCGTGAATCATATAGTAGATATGATCAACATAACGATGTTCACCATTGAAAACTACTCCATCTCACGTGATATCGGTTATGGTTCAGTTGATTTGGATCACGTGATCACTTAGAAGATTAGAGGGATGTCTATCTAAGTGGGAGTTCTTAAGTAATATGATTAATTGTACTTAAATTTATCATGAAATTAGTCCCTGATAGTATCTTGCTTGTTTATGTTGATTGTAGATAGATGGCTCGTGCTGTTGTTCCATTGAATTTTAATGCATTCCTTGAGAAAGCAAAGTTGAAAGATGATGGTAGCAATTACACGGACTGGGTCCGTAACTTGAGGATTATCCTCATTGCTGCACAGAAGAATTACGTCCTGGAAGCACCGCTGGGTGCCAGGCCTGCTGCTGGAGCAACACCAGATGTTATGAACGTCTGGCAGAGCAAAGCTGATGACTACTCGATAGTTCAGTGTGCCATGCTTTACGGCTTAGAATCGGGACTTCAACGACGTTTTGAACGTCATGGAGCATATGAGATGTTTCAGGAGTTGAAGTTAATATTTCAAGCAAATGCCCGGATTGAGAGATATGAAGTCTCCAATAAGTTCTATAGCTGCAAGATGGAGGAGAACAGTTATGTCAGTGAGCATATACTCAAAATGTCTGGGGTATAATAATCACTTGATTCAATTGGGAGTTAATCTTCGAGATGATTGCGTCATTGATAGAATTCTCCAATCACTACCACCAAGCTACAAGAGCTTCGTGATGAACTATAATATGCAAGGGATGAACAAGACTATTCCCGAGCTCTTCGCAATGCTGTAAGCCGCGGAGGTAGAAATCAAGAAGGAGCATCAAGTGTTGATGGTCAACAAGACCACTAGTTTCAAGAAAAAGGGCAAAGGGAAGAAGAAGGGGAACTTCAAGAAGAACAACAAACAAGTTGCTGCTCAGGAGAAGAAACCCAAGTCTGGACCTAAGCCTGAAACTGAGTGCTTCTACTGCAAGCAGACTGGTCACTGGAAGCGGAACTGCCCCAAGTATTTGGCGGATAAGAAGGATGGCAAGGTGAACAAAGGCATATGTGATATACATGTTATTGATGTGTACCTTACTAGAGCTCGCAGTAGCACCTGGGTATTTGATACTGGTTCTGTTGCTAATATTTGCAACTCGAAACAGGGACTACGTAATAAGCGGGCATTGGCAAAGGACGAGGTGATGATGCGCGTGGGAAACGGTTCCAAAGTCGATGTGATCGCGGTCGGCACGCTACCTCTACATCTACCTTCGGGATTAATATTAGACCTAAATAATTGTTATTTGGTGCCAGCGTTGAGCATGAACATTATATCTGGATCTTGTTTGATGCGAGACGGTTATTCATTTAAATCAGAGAATAATGGTTGTTCTATTTATATGGGTAATATCTTTTATGGTCATGCACCTTTGAAAAGTGGTCTATTTTTGATGAATCTCGATAGTAGTGATACACATATTCATAATGTTGAAGCCAAAAGATGCAGAGTTAATAATGAAAGTGCAACTTATTTGTGGCACTGTCGTTTAGGTCATATCGGTGTAAAGCGCATGAAGAAACTCCATACTGATGGACTTTTGGAACCACTTGATTATGAATCACTTGGTACTTGCGAACCGTGCCTCATGGGCAAGATGACAAAAACACCGTTCTCTGGAACTATGGAGAGAGCAACAGATTTGTTGGAGATCATACATACAGATGTATGTGGTCCGATGAATATTGAGGCTCGTGGCGGATATCGTTATTTTCTCACCTTCACAGATGACTTAAGCAGATATGGGTATATCTACTTAATGAAACACAAGTCTGAAACATTCGAAAAGTTCAAAGAATTTCAGAGTGAAGTTGAAAATCATTGTAACAAGAAAATAAAGTTTCTACGATCTGATCGTGGAGGAGAATATTTGAGTTATGAGTTTGGTGTACATTTGAAAAATTGTGGAATAGTTTCGCAACTCACGCCACCCGGAACACCACAGCGTAATGGTGTGTCTGAACGTCGTAATCGTACTTTACTAGATATGGTGTGATCTATGATGTCTCTTACAGATTTACCGCTATTGTTTTGGGGTTATGCTTTAGAGACAGCCGCATTCACGTTAAATAGGGCACCATCAAAATCCGTTGAGACGACACCTTATGAACTATGGTTTGGCAAGAAACGAAAGTTGTCGTTTCTTAAAGTTTGGGGCTACGATGCTTATGTGAAAAAGCTTCAACCTGATAAGCTCGAACCCAAATCGGAGAAATGTGTCTTCATAGGATACCCAAAGGAGACTGTTGGGTACACCTTCTATCACAGATCCGAAGGCAAGACATTCGTTGCTAAGAATGGATCCTTTCTAGAGAAGGAGTTTCTCTTGAAAGAAGTGAGTGGGAGGAAAGTAGAACTTGACGAGGTAACTGTACCTGCTCCCTTACTGGAAAGTAGTACATCACAGAAAACTGTTTCAGTGACACCTACACCAGTTAGTGAGGAAGCTAATGATAATGATCATGAAACTTCAGATCAAGATACTACTGAACCTCGTAGATCAACCAGAGTAAGATCCGCACCACAGTGGTACGGTAATCCTGTTCTGGAAGTCATGCTACTAGATCATGATGAACCTACGAACTATGAAGAAGCGATGGTGAGCCCAGATTCCGCAAAGTGGCTTGAAGCCATGAAATCTGAGATGGGATCCATGTATGAGAACAAAGTATGGACTTTGGTTGACTTGCCCGATGATCGGCAAGCAATTGAGAATAAATGGATCTTCAAGAAGAAGACTGACGCTGATGGTAATGTTACTATCTACAAAGCTCGACTTGTCGCGAAAGGTTTTCGACAAGTTCAAGGGGTTGACTACGATGAGACTTTCTCACCTGTAGCGATGCTTAAGTCTGTCCGAATCATGTTAGCGATTGCCGCATTTTATGATTATGAAATTTGGCAGATGGATGTCAAAACTGCATTCCTGAATGGATTTCTGGAAGAAGAGTTGTATATGATGCAACCGGAAGGTTTTGTCGATCCAAAGGGAGCTAACAAAGTGTGCAAGCTCCAGCGATCCATTTATGGACTGGTGCCAGCCTCTTGGAGTTGGAATAAACGCTTTGATAGTGTGATCAAAGCATTTGGTTTTATACAGACTTTCGGAGAAGCCTGTATTTACAAGAAAGTGAGTGGGAGCTCTGTAGCATTTCTGATATTATATGTGGATGACATATTACTAATTGGAAATGATATAGAATTTCTGGATAGCATAAAGGGATACTTGAATAAGAGTTTTTCAATGAAAGACCTCGGTGAAGCTGCTTACATATTAGGCATTAAGATCTATAGAGATAGATCAAGACGCTTAATTGGACTTTCACAAAGCACATACCTTGACAAAGTTTTGAAGAAGTTCAAAATGGATCGAGCAAAGAAAGGGTTCTTGCCTGTGTTACAAGGTGTGAAGTTGAGTAAGACTCAATGCCCGACCACTGCAGAAGATAGAGAGAAAATGAAAGATGTTCCCTATGCTTCAGCCATAGGCCCTATCATGTATGCAATGCTGTGTACCAGACCTGATGTGTGCCTTGCTATAAGTTTAGCAGGGAGGTAGCAAAGTAATCCAGGAGTGGATCACTGGACAGCGGTCAAGAACATCCTGAAATACCTGAAAAGGACTAAGGATAGGTTTCTCGTATATGGAGGTGACAAAGAACTCACCGTAAAAGGTTACATTGATGCAAGCTTTGACACTGATCCGGACGATTCTAAATCGCAAACCGGATACGTGTTTACATTAAACGGTGGAGCTGTCAGTTGGTGCAGTTCTAAACAAAGCGTCGTAGCGGGATCTACATGTGAAGCGGAGTACATAGCTGCTTCGGAAGCAGCGAACGAAGGAGTCTGGATGAAGGAGTTCATATCCGATCTAGGTGTCATACCTAGTGCATCGGGTCTAATGAAAATCTTTTGTGACAATACTGGTGCAATTGCCTTGGCAAAGGAATCCAGATTTCACAAAAGGACCAAGCACATCAAGAGACGCTTCAACTCCATCCGGGATCTAGTCCAGGTGGGAGACATAGAGATTTGCAAGATACATACGGATCTGAATGTTGCAGACCCGTTGACTAAGCCTCTTCCACGAGCAAAACATGATCAACACCAAGGCTCCATGGGTGTTAGAATCATTACAGTGTAATCTAGATTATTGACTCTAGTGCAAGTGGGAGACTGAAGGAAATATGCCCTAGAGGCAATAATAAAGTTATTATTTATTTCCTTATATCATGATAAATGTTTATTATTCATGCTAGAATTGTATTAACCGGAAACATAATACATGTGTGAGTACATAGACAAACTTAGTGTCACTAGTATGCCTCTACTTGACTAGCTCGTTAATCAAAGATGGTTATGTTTCCTGACCATGAACAAAGTGTTGTTATTTGATTAACGAGGTCACATCATTAGTTGAATGATCTGATTGACATGACCCATTCCAGTAGCTTAGCACCCGATCGTTTAGTATGTTGCTATTGCTTTCTTCATGACTTATACATGTTCCTATAACTATGAGATTATGCAACTCCCGTTTATCGGAGGAACACTTTGGGTACTACCAAACGTCACAACGTAACTGGGTGACTATAAAGGAGTACTACAGGTGTCTCCAAAGGTACATGTTGGGTTGGCGTATTTTGAGATTAGGATTTGTCACTCCGATTGTCGGAGAGGTATCTCTGGGCCCTCTCGGTAATGCACATCACATAAGCCTTGCAAGCATTGCAACTAATGAGTTAGTTGCGAGATGATGTATTACAGAACGAGTAAAGAGACTTGCCGGTAACGAGATTGAACTAGGTATTGGATACCGACGATCGAATCTCGGGCAAGTAACATACCGATGACAAAGGGAACAACGTATGTTGTTATGCGGTCTGACCGATAAAGATCTTCGTAGAATATGTAGGAGCCAATATGGGCATCTAGGTCCCGCTATTGGTTACTGACCGGAGACGTATCTCGGTCATGTCTACATTGTTCTCGAACCCGTAGGGTCCGCATGCTTAAGGTTATGATGACAGTTATATTATGAGTTTATGCATTTTGATGTACCAAAGGTTGTTCGGAGTCCCGGATGTGATCACGGACATGACGAGGAGTCTCGAAATGGTCGAGACGTAAAGATTGATATATTGGAAGCCTATGTTTGGATATCGGAAGTGTTCCGGGTGAAATCGGGATTTTACCGGAGTACCGGGAAGGTTACCGGAACCCCCCGGGAGCTAAATGGGCCATGATGGGCCTTAGTGGAAAAGAGAAGAGGCAGCCCTACATGGGCTGCGCGCCTCCCCCTTCCCCTAGTCCTATTAGGACTAGGAGAGGTGGCCGGCCCCCTCTCTCTCTTTTCCCCCTCCGCAAATCCTATTCCAACTAGCATTGGGGGGGGATCCTACTCCCAGAGGGAGTAGGACTCTCCTGGCGCACCACACCTTGGCCGGCCAGCCTCCCCCCTCTAGTCCTTTATATACTGAGGCAGAGGCACCCTAGAACACACAAGTTGATCCACGTGATCTATTCCTTTGCCGTGTGCGGCGCCCCCAGCCACCATAGTCCTTGATAATACTGTAGCAGAGTTTAGGCGAAGCCCTACTGCTGTAGTACATCAAGATCGTCACCACGCCGTCGTGCTGACGGAACTCTTCCCCGACACTTTGCTGGATCGGAGTCCGGGGATCGTCATTGAGCTGAACGTGTGCTCGAACTTGGAGGTGCCGTAGTTTCGGTGCTTGATCGGTTGGATCGTGAAGACGTACGACTACTTCCTCTATGTTGTGTCAACGCTTCCGCAGTCGGTCTGCATGGGTACGTAGACAACACTCTCCCCTCTCGTTGCTATGCATCACCATGATCTTGCGTGTGCGTAGGAAAATTTTGAAATTACTACGAAACCCAACCCTTGCAGTGGTCAGTGACGCAGTGCTGACGCATTAATTCAATTACTGGATTTATTCTTTATAGGAAATTCCAGAAAATATCAAAACTTCTAAAAATCATAGAAAATCAACCATAGCTCCAAATGCAAAGATTTATATATGAAAAATGATCAGAAAAATTCAATCTATCCATCTGTAATGGTTTCATGCATGACAAAACAAGTTAACCTTGCTGTTTAAGCAGAATAAGGTAATGCACTAATAAGGCCATGTTTAATGAGCTAATATTTGAATCTTTGATTCAAATGAGTTCATCCCTTTCTGTTTTAGCTTGCATTAGGCCAAGACACTTTCATCTTGCCATGTCATAGCATGCATCATATTGTTGCATATTGCCATGTGTTGATTATGTTCGGTGTCTTTCGTGGTAGGTTCTGCCTCCGAGGATAACCCCGAGTATCCGTCTGAAGGGCAGTACCCTACTACCACTACAACAGGCAAGCAACCCATTGATCATTCCGATACAAACCCATGTTCTCGCTTCTGCTCTGTTTACTGCATTAAGACAACGCGATTCAAACTGCTGTGTGTTACGGTAGTTGAACCCTTATCCTCTGCATGACCTGTCATTGCCACAGTAACTAGATGAAACCCACTAGCATGTGTAGGAGTTGATTGAGCCATGTATGTGATTCCTACCTTGCTATGCCTGCTATGCTTAGAGTTGTGTCAGGTCTGGTTCATCTGGGTGATGGGCTAGAGTGATATGATATGTCGGTAATGTGAGGAATGTGTTGAACATGTTTTGGTAAAGGTATCGATGAGAGGCCATGTAGGAGTACATGGTGGGTTGTTTCATTGAGACCGTCCATAAGAACTGAGATCTGTATGCGTGATTTAAGATTCAGCTACTACCACACATTGGGCCCTGAAATATGACCCCGCTCGACTTACTGACCCCTCTCGCCTCTGTCCAGGAGTTGCAACTAGTTTCTGGTGTTTGTAGGATATGTGTTGGCGGCCGTGCGTAGCGCTGACCCTAGGGGTGGGCTATGTATGCGGTAGATACACGTGGCACGGGTATGCCGGGTGCCGTTTGGCGTCTCGGGACCCTGTACACATCGTTTGGGGCCGTTGAGGACACCCCGGCCGGATTTCCTTGCGGATGGAACCCGAATAGGCGATAAACCTGGACTAGAGACTTGTGAGGTTAGTCAGGTCGTGGTCTACACCCACGTCGGTTTTCGCTTGAAGTCTGCCGAGCACATGTCGTGTGCAGACGCTAAGTGGTGGAAACATGTGTGACGAAGTACACCCCTGCAGGGTATAAAACTATTCGAATAGCCGCGTCCGCGGTAAAGGACTACTTGGTTGCCTATATAGTTCATAGACAAGTTAATGGTTACTACTAAAAGACTCAAGATAAGTGTGAGTACCGAGGATGGCCCTCTCGTAGGATGACGAGGGAGGATCCCCGGTGGAGTATTGTGTTGGTGATTAGTGGACTCGTGTGCGAAAATTATTTTACTAGTGGTGTCTCGTAGGATAGCTTAGCCAAGAGTCAAAGCTGGCTTGCTGCAATAACTCCACCACCTTCTTGAGAATTAGCATGTATAGTAGGTTCTGTTGTAAGACTTGCTGAGTACCTTTGTACTCATGTTTGCTTATTACTGTTTTCAGACGACAACACTGCCCCCTCCGATGGGTTTTGTAGATCTCGACGTCGATGAGTGACTGCCACCCAGGTGGTGATCCTGGCCATGGAGGGCCCTATGTAGATAGACAGGCTTCGAGAAGCCTTCTTTCTTTCTAGTGTCTGTACTCAGACTATGTTGCTTCCGCATGTGCTTGTATGCTTGTATGACTTGAGTGTCGGGTCATGTGACCCCTACTGTATGAACATGTTGTGTATGGCTCTCTGGAGCCTTTAAATAAAGTACTTGAGTTGTAGAGTTTTGTTGTGATGCCATGTTGTATGTACTCATATCGGCATATTGTGTGTATGATTGAAATGCTTGGTATGAGTGGGATCCGACAATCTAGTTGTTTATCCTTGGCAGCCTTTCTTATGGGGAAATGTAGTCTAGTGTTCCTCGAGCCATAGTAGTCCGCTACAGCCCGGTTCACCGGAGTCCTGCTAGCCCAGCACTACTGCTCAGGACACTTGACTGGCCGGCATGTGTTTCACTTCGTTCCTATGTCTGTCCCTTCGGGGAAATGTCACGCGGTGACTTCCGGAGTCCTGCCTAGCCTGCTACAGCCCGGAATCACTCGTTGATGACGACATGCTCGATGTGATTCATGTATGCCTGTCTCCATAGGTCTGTGCCGCTTTGGGTTCACGACTAGCCATGTCGGCCGGGTTCTCTGTCATATGGATGCTAGCGACACTATCATATACGTGAGCCAAAAGGCGCAAACGGTCCCGGGCCATGGTAAGGCGACACCCGTGGGATACCGTGCGTGAGGCCGCAAAGTGATATGAGGTGTTACCGGCTAGATCGATGTGGCTTGGAATCGGGGTCCTGACAGCGTTGGCATCAGAGCCGGACTGCCTGTAGGTTCGTTGAGCCAAGCTGGTCGATGTCGAGTCTAGAAATGCTTTAGTTATATGTAGGGGAATTGATTGTGGGGGAACGTAAGGCTCTTTTACTCCTTTACCCTATGCCTCTGATCTGAGTCATTCTCTTCTCATTCAACGTGGGTTAAGGACTAGGCTCTCTTCTTCTATCAGGTTCACGTGTTACTAATCCGTAGTAGCTTATAGGATTGTTGTTACAAGTCCCAGTTCAGTTTCTACTATTCTTAGTATGTTGCTAATTGGATCAGAACCTTGATATGATGTTGTTGAGTGGTATTGCGAACTGTTGTGGATGTCTCAAATCTTTTTCTGAGCATTTACAGCTGTTATGCTGTCCAATTTTCCCTAGAAATTCTGATGTCTTTGCATTGTGGTTGTGCTTTCAGATGGCCAACCATGTTCAAAACCAAGTGGTTCGCCTGACCCGGTGCCTCGACGTGCCCGGTCATACTGCTATGTTAGTCCGGGTAATGATCGAGACGGGTTACCGTTGGTATCCCGAATACACCGTCGAAGAGCAATTCCGAGACTTTAATCAAAGCCAATATTTCTGCACCGTCAGGATATTTCCTTCTTATCCTGGATCTACCGAGCCCCTTCACTGTTCCTATGGACTCGGGGTTACTGTTGAGATGGCTGTGCAGGATGCTGCCTATTCCATGATGACCATCATGCGAGTCCGGACTGGCCTGCTTCGGAACACCGACTTCCGTTACATGCCAGCTTCACTTCCGGGAGCGCAAGGGTATCTTCAGGCTATCTATGCTGACTCCACTCAGGAGGACTCATTAACTCGTACCACTGCCGAGATGCTCGAAGATAAGGACCGAGAGAATCGGGCCTTGAGGCTGGAGCTTTTCAATACCCGTGCTGATCATTGGGCCACATTGACTCGGTTTGCACCTGCGGTGCAAGCTGGATGTATGGATACAAGGGATCTGTATCCTGTGAGATTGCTCTGCCAGACATGGTGGATTGGCGTGATGTGGGAGGCATCACCCCACCCCGTGGTCCCCGCAGGCCACCGTTTGTTGGTCCAAGACCTCATCCTAGCCTATGGTCCACAGGCTCCTCAGGACCGTCTGTTCCCGGATGGTCACGTTGAACTTCCAGGCTATGGAGGTGACTTCTATGAGGACTACTACGGAGCTGTCTGAGTTAGTAGTAGTACCACTAGTATTGTAGTAGTTGTATCTCCACTGTCCTGCGTGACTTGTGGAATATGACTTTGTGTGTAATCAATTCCGGAGGTGTAGACAAATAATGTATAGGAGCTTGGAATGCCTCCGATGAGATGTAACGTCTTTCATCATAGTTGTACTGTAGCCTGGGCTTGTACTAAACTATGTATGATGTGTATGACCGTTGGTATATATATGGCAGTTTTATATTACCATGACATACGGATGAACATCTCTGCATTCCGTGTTATCCATTACATTCTGCACTTCCTTGCTAAGTTTGAGCCATCCTTATCTAAACCGTTGTCTTGTTTTCTCCTAGGATGGTCAACACCCGCAGCAACCCTGCTGCCTCGGAGCAGGGGGAAGCCAGTGCAGCTAGGGGTGAAAATCTGCCTCACCCGCCTTCTCTGGCCGAAGTAATGCTGGAGGCGGAAAGAAACAAGCGTGAGACTAACCGCCTGCTGAGCGGATTGAGCAGAACACTGCACGCCATCAGCGAAATGACTTGGTGTCAATCAATGACTTTATCAAGCTGTACCCACCAAAGTTTAACCATTCCGTCGAGCCCCTCGACGCGGATGACTGGCTTCGCAGCATCACCCACAAGCTACGTTCTGCCAACGTAGCCGAAGCTACAAGGTTACTTACGCTGCCTCATCTCGAAGGCCCTGCTAGCCTTTGGTGGGAAAACTTGAAGCTATGCGCCCGGTCGGCCAAATCACTACTTGGGCTGAATTCAGTGAGGCTTTCGTGAGCATCACATTCCGGAAGGTCTCATGGATCGCAAGAGGGAGGAGTTCTGCAATTTCACCCAAGGAAGACTGACTGTGGATGCATATAGTCGTGAATTTGGGAATCTGGCACGTTAATGCCCTGAAGAGGTATCTACTGACGCTAAGAAGCAGGCAAGGTTCCGCAAGGGACTTAGCCCTGAGCTTCGCCGCGATCTTCGTCTGCACGAGTGCACCTCCTTTCAGAAGTTGGTCAACAAAGCCATCAGTGCTGAGACAGGCCAGACTGATTATGATGCTTCACGCAAGCACTCCCGTGATTTTGGCTCTTCATCCGGCTCTGGAGCTCAGAAGCGCCGGGTGTGGATCCCAAGCACGGCGCTGCCACCCAGGTTCATCCCGAGGCCATCCTTTGAGGCGCCTCGTCCCAACCAGCAATTTGCACCGCCCAAGCCCTATGGTGGCCCCGCTGCTAATGCTGCTCCACGCCCCAATGTGACATGCTTCAAGTGTGGAGAGCCGGGTCACTATAGTCGAGAGTGTCCCCAGAACAACAACCCCAATCAAACTGGAAAGTCCGTTGGCCGTGGTAAGCCCGCGGAAAGACATTCTACGCCAAGCCGGTCACCACTGCACGTGGCCATGTCAACTATGTTTCAGCCGAGGAGGCTCATGAGGATCCTAACGTCGTCCTTGGTACGCTCCTTGTTAATGCCATCCGGCATCTGTTCTTTTCGATACTGGAGCATCTCATTCATTCATATCCGAGAACTATGCTCGATTGCATAACACGACATTCTGTGACATGCCCACTTACCATGGTAAATTCAAACCCGGCTCTCCAAGATGGCAAACTTCTAGAGTAAGCCATGGGAACGAAATTCTTGTCGATAGACTTGTCTTCCTTGCATCCTTAATAGCTCTCAAGTCCTCGGACATAAACATCATCTTGGGTATGGACTGGATGTCAGCTCATTATGCTAAGATCGATTGTGCCACTAGAACCGTTCAACTTACTCACCCATCGGGCAAGACAGTCAATGTCTTAACTCGAGTGGCCAAGCGCCAGCTTTACTCCCTAAATGCCACCCTTCCAGACCTTGAGGATGTTCCGGTAGTCCGAGACTTTCCGGATGTCTTTCCAGAAGAACTGCCAGGTGTTCCACCTGACAGGGATGTTGAGTTTGTGATAGACCTTGTTCCAGGAACCGTTCCAATTTCTAGAAGACCCTACAAGATGGCACCCTTAGAACTAGCCGAGCTTAAGAACCAACTCGATGAGTCCTTGAAAAAGGGTTTCATCCGTCCTAGTTCCTCTCCTTGGGCTTGCCCCGTCCTCTTCGTTAAGAAGAAGGATGGAACGGATCGAATGGTTGTGGATTACCGACCTGTCAACTTGGTCACCATCAAGAACAAATACCCGCTTCCCAGGATCAACGATCTGTATGATCAGCTCGCTGGATCCTCAGTCTTTTCCAAGATGGATTTGAGGTTGGGCTACCATCAAATCAAAATCAGAAACGGGACATTCCCAAAACGGCCTTTGTTACTCGTTATGGCCAATACGAGTACACCGTTATGTCCTTCGGTTTAACCAATGCCCCAGCCACCTTCTCTCGTAATGAACTCGGTCTTCATGGAGTATTTGGATAAATTCATCGTAGTATACCTCGATGACATACTCATCTACTCCAAGAATGAAGAGGAACATGCCGAACATCTAAGGCTGGTATTGACGAAACTTCGAGAGCATCGTCCTTTATGCCAAATTCTCCAAGTGTGAATTTTGGTTGCCAGAAGTGACCTATCTAGGCCATGTAATCTCTGGTAAGGGTATTGCTGTCAATCCCGAGCGAGTTCAAGCCGTCCTTGATTGGACTCCACCTGAGACGGTCAAGCAAGTTCGGAGCTTCCTTGGCTTAGCGAGCTATTGCCGCCGCTTCGTCGAGAATTTCTCCAAGGTTGCTAAACCTCTAACTGAACTCCTCAAGAAAGATAAAAAGTTCGAGTGGACTCCACAGTGCGAGTTCAGCTTTCAGGAACTGAAAAGACGCCTGACATCTGCTCCCGTACTGGTACCACCAGATTTCTCCAAGGACTTTATTATCTATTGCGACGCCTCGCGACAAGGACTAGGTTGCATACTCATGCAAGATCGTCAGGTAATTGCCTATGCTTCACGGCAATTACACCCACATGAGGAAAATTATCCCACACATGATCTAGAGCTTGCAGCTGTAGTCCATGCACTTAACTTGGCGACATTACCTCCTCGGTAATCGTTGCGAGATCTTCACCGATCACCAAAGTTTGAAATATATCTTCACCCAACCGGATTTGAATCTCAGGCAAAGACGTTGGGTCGAGTTGATCTCGGATTACGACTTAGGAATAACTTACACCCCGGGCAAAGCCAATGTCATGGCTGATGCACTAAGTCGTAAATCCTATTGTAACAACCTGATGTTACAACAAAGTCAACCACTTCTCCATGAGGAATTCCGTAAGCTTAATCTTCACATTGTTCCTCGAGGATTCCTATCCACCCTGGTGGCGAAACCTACCCTTATGGATCAAATCATAGCTGCCCAGAAGCGTGATAAGGGCATATCCCGGATTAGGAAAACATTGCTAGCGGAGTTGCTAAATGTTTTTCCATGGATAAGCGGGGTGCTGTCTTCTTCGAGAACCGTTTGGTGGTTCCCAAGAAACAACATCTACGCCAGTTGATCCTTAAGGAAGCTCATGAATCCCCTCTCACCATTCATCCCGGTAGTACTAAAATGTATCAAGACCTACGCCAGAGGTTTTGGTGGACTAGGATGAAGAGAGAAATCGCTCAATACATTGCTAATTGCGACGTTTTGTCATCGTGTTAAAGCAGAGCATCAACGGCCTGCTGGCACCCTTCAACCTTTGGCTATTCCTGAGTGAATGGGATAAAATCAGTATGGATTTCATCACTGGGTTTCCCAGGACCAAGAGAGGGAATAATGCCATCTTCGTCGTGATCGACCATTTCCAAAGTAGCCCATTTCCTACCTGTTCGTGAGAGTATCACCGCTAGCCAGCTAGCCGATTTATACATCTCCCGAATAGTGTCTCTTCATGGTGTTCCATTGGAAATTAACTCAGACCGTGGGAGTCTCTTCACCTCTCGATTTTGGGAAAGTTTCCAAAATGCTATGGGAACTCGTCTCTCTTTTAGCACCGCCTTCCATCCTCAATCAAGTGGTCAAGTAGAGCGAGTCAATCAAATTCTGGAAGATATGCTCCGAGCTTCTGTCATCTCGTTCGGAATGAGGGAGAAATGCCTTCCATTCGCGGAGTTTGCTTATAACAATAGTTATCAAGCCAGCTTGGGCAAGGCTCCTTTCGAAGTTCTCTATGGACGAAAATGTCGAACGCCTCTTAACTGGTCAGAAACCGGGGAAAGACAACTCTTTGGCCGGATATGATTCAGGAAGCAGAAGAGCAGGTTCGCGTTATTCGTGAGAAATTGAAAACAGCCCAATCTCGTCAAAAGAGTCAATATGATCGTAAACATAAGCCTATGACTTATGAAGTCGACGAGAAGGCTTACCTTCGGGTTACTCCGTTAAAGGGAACCCATCGTTTCGGTATCAAAGGCAAATTGGCTCCTCGTTACATTGGACCCTTTCGCATTCTTGCCAAACGAGGAGAAGTTGCCTACCAATTGGAACTACCTTTGCATCTTTCCAGAGTTCACGATGTCTTCCACGTTTCTCAACTCAGGCGTTGCTTCGCGGATCCCATCCGTGGAGTGGACCACGAAACGCTTGATCTACAAGATAACCTCTCTATCGGGAATATCCCGTTCGTATCCTTGATCAAGCCGAGCGTACCACTCGATGTCATAATATCAAGTTTCTCAAGGTTCAATGGTCACACCATTCCGAGAAGAGAAGCCACTTGGGAAAGGGAGGATCGTCTTCGACTCGAGTACCCCACCTTCTTCCCGAGGATCCTAAATCTCGGGACGAGATTCTTTTGAGTGGGGGTGAGTCTGTCACACCCTAGTTAGTTCAAGCATTAGAGTGTGCATCATGTTTAAATTCCTCTTAAATTTGAAATGGGGAAGACAGAACCCCCAACACCCCCTGGAAACAACTAGGGTTTACTAAAATTATTTTTCAATGAACCTGAAATGCCCTTCTAAAAAGTTCACTCTCTTTGTCTTGGGTTAGAACCTCTAGCAAAATTGGTGCACAATTTTCTAGGTCAATAGAAGGTCATTGAATTAAATCATAAGTATTTGATTTTGGGCATTTAAATGCTATAAAATAATTTAAATGCTCAAATAATCCTGGAAATAAATGTATACTGTTGGAAATATTCTAAACAGAGCCCACATTTATTTTCAGGATTTTTGGAAATGTTTTAGTATTTTTTAATAAAGCCCAACAGTTGCAGTTAAATAGAAAAACAGAAACAAATCAAAAAAAGAGAGAGAGGGAAGCCCACCTGGGCCTTACCTGTGCTGGCCCAGCCCACTTGGCTCGGCCCAGCCGACTGGCCTTGCCAGTCGTCGTCCTCCTCCCGCCAGGAGGACGAGGAGCGCGTGGCCGGCGCCCGCGGCCACATGCCGGCCACCTCCTGCTTCTGCCGACGCCCTGGAGACGTCCAGGGATGCCACGCCGACCCCACATCCCCCTCTCATCCTCCCTCACTCCCCCCTCGTCTCCCTCACCCTCTCCCACGATGGCCGAGCGCGATCCTCGCAGCCGTTCACCATAGACGTCACCAGAGCCACCCCTCGCCCCTCCGACAAGCCCAATAGCTCCGCCTCGTCGCCCTGGACCTCTCCGCTGACCCACCCGACTCCAAATGCCTCCGAACGCCGTCTTCGCCCTCGTCTTCAACCTCGGGCACCCGAGCCATCTTCGGTCGATTCGTCGCCGCCAGGACCTCCCCGAGCTCGCTGACCCCCTCTCCGACCCCACTGTGAGCTCCTCTTCCTCTTCCCCTAGCTCCCATGCTCGTTTGGCCTTTGTAGTCGCCACTTCCACCGCACCCGAAAGCTCCCCGCCGCCGGCCATGGCGCCATCATGGATAGAGCCACAGTGGCTTGAAGCCAAGCTCCGTTGTGCTCAGCGCAGCACCAGGAGCCCGTAGCCACCACCAGCTCTTTCTCCCGTGCACCGTAGCGTCGAACCCAACCCTGTCCGAACTCCGGCCGTCGCTGTCGAGCTCGCCGGCGTCGTTTCCGGCGTTCCCGTGTCCAACCACTTGCACCACTGGATGCGGCAGCTCCCCAGCTACGCGTAGCACGTCTCCACCGACGATTTGGTCACCGAAGGACCAAATCCGAAGCTCTCCGCCGTTTCGGCCTCGCCGGTGACTCAACGCCGGCGGGATTAGCCCCGCTGACCAGGGGTTTGACCCCAGTTTGACTCCATCTGAGACACTGATGTGTGGGGCCGGCTTCTAACTAATTTAGATTAGTTTAAATTAGAGCTAATCACTCTATTAGAGGTTAATGACGCCGTTAACTACCCCTCTCTCAGTGACATGTGAGCCCAGAGCCTAACTAACCCAGTTTAGTGCTAACTAAACACTAACCAACTCTATTAGTTAGCTGAGAGACTGACAGAAGGGGCCCACCAGTCAGGTTTGACCTGGGCTGGCGCCTTTGTGAAGGAAATATGCCCTAGAGGCAATAATAAAGTTATTATTTATTTCCTTATAATCATGATAAATGTTTATTATTGATGCTAGAATTGTATTAAACGGAAACATAATACATGTGTGAACACATAGACAAACAAAGTGTCACTAGTATGCCTCTACTTGACTAGCTCGTTAATCAAAGATGGTTATGTTTCGTAACCATGAACAATGAGTTGTTATTTGATTAACGGGATCACATCATTAAGAGAATGATCTGATTGACATGACCCATTCCATTAGCTTAGCACCCAATCGTTTAGTATGTTGCTATTGCTTTCTTCATGACTTATACATGTTCCTATAACTATGAGATTATGCAACTCCCGTTTACCGGAGGAACACTTTGGGTACTACCAAACGTCACAACATAACTGGGTGATTATGAAGGAGTACTACAAGTGTCTCCAAAGGTACATGTTGGGTTGGCGTATTTCGAGATTAGGATTTCTCACTCCGATTGTCGGAGAGGTATCTCTGGGCCCTCTCGGTAATGCACATCACATAAGCCTTGCAAGCATTGCAACTAATGAGTTAGTTGCGAGATGATGCAACCGGAAGGTTTTGTCGATCCAAAGGGAGCTAACAAAGTGTGCAAGCTCCAGCGATCCATTTATGGACTGGTGCAAGCCTCTCGGAGTTGGAATAAACGCTTTGATAGTGTGATCAAAGCATTTGGTTTTATACAGACTTTCGGAGAAGCCTGTATTTACAAGAAAGTGAGTGGGAGCTCTGTAGCATTTCTGATATTATATGTGGATGACATATTACTAATTGGAAATGATATAGAATTTCTGGATAGCATAAAGGGATACTTGAATAAGAGTTTTTCAATGAAAGACCTCGGTGAAGCTGCTTACATATTAGGCATTAAGATCTATAGAGATAGATCAAGACACTTAATTGGACTTTCACAAAGCACATACCTTGACAAAGTTTTGAAGAAGTTCAAAATGGATCAAGCAAAGAAAGGGTTCTTGCCTGTGTTACAAGGTGTGAAGTTGAGTAAGACTCAATGCCCGACCACTGCAGAAGATAGAGAGAAAATGAAAGATGTTCCCTATGCTTCAGCCATAGGCCCTATCATGTATGCAATGCTGTGTACCAGACCTGATGTGTGCCTTGCTATAAGTTTAGCAGGGAGGTAGCAAAGTAATCCAGGAGTGGATCACTGGACAGCGGTCAAGAACATCCTGAAATACCTGAAAAGGACTAAGGATAGGTTTCTCGTATATGGAGGTGACAAAGAACTCACCGTAAAAGGTTACATTGATGCAAGCTTTGACACTGATCCGGACGATTCTAAATCGCAAACCGGATACGTGTTTACATTAAACGGTGGAGCTGTCAGTTGGTGCAGTTCTAAACA